>NC_056735.1:127922135-128222135 GCF_019279795.1 Protopterus annectens
ATGAATAAATTAATTTTCCATATCAATGGGACTTTATTTTCTGATATAGACTGATTATTGGAATTGAAACGGGAATTCAAAAACCTCAGCTGCTATTTTAAGATGTTTACCAGATAGATTTTCTGGTGCAGTTGTAATAGGCTTTAATTTTTTGAGGTATTTTTCAATGGTACCTATGTGAACTTGCTGGAAGGAAAAATGTTGAAGTAAGTTATTTGATTGAATTGGGACATCAGGAGCTTGGTTGTTAATGACTGTACTGTCTGTATAATGTGGGAGTCAAATTGTTTAGAAAACAGCATCACTGTGGTTCTGAGTGCTTGGAGCTGGCTATGTAGTTTGTCCTGGATTTAACAGTTTATTGATTGATGCCCAGAACAGTTTTGAATTATTAGCGTGTATGTTTTGATTGCTTGAGTAATAGGTTTCCTATATTCGGTAAGTTGCTTTACTAAGGTTTTTAGTTGTCTATATGCTGGTAGAGTAGGAGCTGTTTTATTTTTTTTCTAAAACTTCCAAGATTTGTGTCTTTATTAAATGAGTTGTTTAGTTGCTGCGGATAACAATAAGAATAGTTGGCTTTGATTTTTTTTTTTATTTTATTCTGAGAGGAACTAGTGCATTTAGAACAACTAGGAAAATTTAATTTATCTAAGAGGCAGCATCATCTATGGGAGCAGTCTTTAGAGACTACAAATTAAGGAGATGTAATGTATTATTATACCATGACCGCCGAAAAACGTGCACGCTGATTGGCCAGCGTGCCCGTTGTAAATCGAGTTATACTAATGGAAAAAGGTCCGGTCGCCCGGACTTTTTTCCATTAGTATAACACGTTTTTTTAAAACACTGTCTCGCTATGTTAAATGGGTTTAACATAGCGAGACAGCTTTAAAATAAGCAACGGAGATCTCCGTTGCTTATTTTAAAGCTGTCTCGCTATGTTAAACCCATTTAACATAGCAGACAGTGTTTTAAAAGCAACGGAGAAAGCAAGATCTCCGTTGTTTTTAGTGTTTAGCTATGTTAAATGAGTTTAACATAGCGAGACAGTTAAAATAAGCAACGGACATCTCTGTTGCTTATTTTAAAACTGTCTCGCTATGTTAAACTCATTTAACATAGCGAAACACTAAAAAAAAGCAACGGAGACCTTGCTTTCTCCGTTGCTTTTGCCCACAGCTCTGATGTACTGCGCAGGCACGCAGTCCATCAGAACTGCCGCGGATGCCAGACATCTGCGGAAGGGCAGTAAACAGGCATTATACTATGCCATTATTTAAGAAAGGTAGTAGTTTCTTTTCTTAAATAATGTCATGGTATAATAGCAATAACCCACTTCTGGGTGTGGGTAATGCTAAATTTACCCACGGTTGGCTTTGTTTGGTCCCTTGGAAGCCGCCTCGGGACCAAACCACGCCAACCGTGGGTAAATTTAGCATTACCCACACCCAGGCGTGGGTTATTGCTATAATAATAGTATCTTCATGAAAAGTAGTATGTTTTCTTGCCAGGCTGTAATGACATGTTTTGGGGATTTTGTTTAACACCTTATGGTGTAGACTGATGAGTTATTGTTGTTGCTTCTTTCGGCTTTTCCCAGTTAGGGGTCACCACAGCGGAACTCCGGTCCGCTAATGACAGGCAGTAGATTTTTATGTGCCGAGTTGCCAGCCCTGATGCACAACCTTCAATGAAGGTACACCCATTCACACATGTCTCTACACAGAAGACACTGTAGCTGAGAATCGAACAGGGCAACATCTGTCTGTGAGGTGACAACTTAGACTGATGAGTGATCACTTAAATTGTCTAACGGAGCTTCATGGGATGAAATTTTATTTGGAGAGGTTATTCGTATCTATTAGAGGGTTGATTGTCTGGCTGTGGCTTTGTTGTATCTAGCTGATGTGGCAATAAGTTGGGTAGACTTGTACAGATATATATTATCGGCTGGATTTTCAGATTGTATGGTTTGCCAGTGGATATTAATATCACACAGTATTATGGTTTTATGAGGGATTTTTTGAGGTGGCCCCGTAAAGATTATCTTTCATTGTTTTAGCATTGTTTTTCCTGTGGTTTTTAGCACTTTCTTTCCTTGTGAGTGTTTAGTTTTGGCAATTGGCAGAGTGTGGAGGAAATGGGAGATATCTATTGATTGTTTTTTTTTTATATACAAATTTTTGTAGAAAATAACAACACTGTCATTTTTTTTTTTTTTGCTTGTATTTAATCTGATAATGCAATACTCTGGCAGGGCAATTTCTTCATGTTTTATTTCCAGGCAGATTCAGGTTTCTGTGGCAATGAAGATTCTGGAATGCGTAATGTTAATCATGCATGCATTTCAAGGAGTTTGTTATTAATACTTTGTATGTTTCTGTGGTATATATGAAGCTGGGGTAGGACTGTGTGTGAGTTGGCAGTGATAAAGGAGTTAATCGAGTTATGCTATCTGGTGCCTGAATAAGTTGAGTTGGGTCTGGGTTTGGGTGGGTGGTACCCCTAAGTTTTATGGCTATGGAGCTGTAATGGTACAGGTAGAGGCATATTTGCTTGATTTTATGTTTAACACCCATTTTGTGAGTATGTGGCTGTTGCTTTGGTAAACTGTACTTGACTCCTAGGGCTGACACTGAAATAGGCCCATATGGATTAGTGCTCTCTTGAGGTTACCAAAGAGAATAAATAAATAAGTAACTAAGTAAATACATGAGTACTGATACAGACAGCATGTGATCTGAAGATGAGTTTCAGATGCATTTTGCTTATTCCCTAAATGTAAGAAACAGAGGGGTTTGTAGGACAGAGGAGGAGGCTGTAGTTAGGATAGGAAGTGGGGAGGGTTTATTTGAGGAAACGTAAATAACAGGTTGTGTCGAGTCTGTAGGCATATCGTTTTTTGAGATGTGTGGGTACTTAAAACAATAGGTGTTGGAAATATAAATTTGAATGAGGATGATTTTATATAATGAGGGGGATGTTAGCGTAGAGTAAGTGCAGATAAAAAAGGGTATTAAAGCAAAATTACTGAATTAATTGTGTAATGATATAGAGAGTCTGAGGGTGGGAATCTACTTCGCAATGTCGACTGACCAGAAAATCAACATTCATACCATCAAGACCAGAGCTTTAAAGCTCTACTGTTTCAAATGGTCAAATCATTGACTATCCTTAATATCAAACAGTGTTAGTAGGTGCAAAATTGTGTTATAGTGTCAATTGAGGTTTTACCCTTTCTCAGTTGTAGTGCAACCTCAAAGTTAGTATATATACAGTGGGGGGGGCACAGCCCTCTAGATGACAGGGTAAAGTGTGGCTTCCTCCCTGCAAAAAATATGTTTTTGATGTTGTAGCAGTTTGAGATTTTGTCTGTCTCAGGTTGAAGAGCTTTGATGTTCCCATTTCAAATATGCACACTTTGACAATTTGGTAAATCATCTTTTTAACATAAATCCCTAAGCAGTACAGTGACAGATGACGTAGAGGCTGAAAAAAACTTTAGAGGAAGAGATGAAAGGTGGATATTAATCAGAATGTATTTAGTGAATAAAATAGTTAGTTAGTTAGTTAGTTAGTTAGTTAGTTAGTTAGTTAGTTAGTTAGTTAGTTAGTTAGTTAGTTATTGGCATATGTATAATAGGAAAGTCTGAATTAATCATTGTATCCATTTTCAGAAGAGGCGGGGAGAAAACCTTCACAAATAAAACAGAAGAAAATACATATACAGAGATGAAAACTGGCACAAATCACAATATACTGCAAATGCATGCATTAATACAAATATTATTAACACGACATTTTGTACAATACACAAATACCATTATTAAAACAAAAAAAATACAATATCTTGTAGCAGTGAAATGTGTTGACATGTTATAAATACAACACAGTTTATTACTTACTCTTAAAGCAAATGTGAGAAGAAAGTTTCTTGTTCAAGGCAATATTTACATATATGAGTTCATATCTGAAAAATCCAATGGACCTAATTCAGAAAATTTGCAATGATATAGCAAACATGAATTAAGTGCCCTGAAAAATATTAATGTAATTGGTAGCATTCTGGAAAATAACATGTTGGCAATTCATCTGTAGATGTAAACAACAGAATTTACAATAGTTTAGGCATACCCCTAATTTTGTATCCGTTAGCTTCTCTTAAAATAAAAAATGAAGTGAGGGTAACACATTTTGAAAATTGTTGTCTGTTACAGCCTTTTTTAGATTTCATGCATTGTTTTTTCAAGTATATGATGTAACCAGGTTAACACTGACAATATCATCAAAGTTCTCCATTTTGGTAATGTCTCTTTTCATTTGTCTGTTTTTTGTTTTTTTTAACTACACAAAAGCACCATTTAATATGACGTTATACAGGATTTGCTGAAGATTACATACACTGTATTGCCATCTTATAAAATAGGTAAAGTATTGTGTATTATACAGCTACAAGAGAAGTGAAGAAAATGAGTTGGTTCTAGAAAAACAGGTGATGTGAAAAGAAAAATTAATATGAGGTAAAAAGATAAAAACCATGTAAGAATACAAATGTTTTAGACTTTTAATGCTATATCCAGAAAGTTGCAGTCATGCCTCAGGATATTTCAGGTAAAGGTTGCACAAAGAAGTCTGATATGTAGAAAATATATATTGTTTTTATTTTGATACATAAGTCTAGCAATGGAGTAGGGAGGCAAGGAATAATGTTGCATGAAAGAATAGAACATAGCCTGAGAATCTGTCATTTGGGCATAAAAAAGAAACCGTGGATGGGGGTGGGTGGTATTTTAATTCTTGTCCCATTCCAGTGTGGCCCAACCTGGGACAAATTGTCATAGTCTCTTGAATGTAACAGAGTTTGCAGAATAAGAGGTTAAGACAATGAATCAAACAGGAAGACAAATTTAAAGAGATGAACAACTGAAATGGAAAAGAAAATATTGAATATAAGAAAACTCTTGCAATTTTCAAATAAAACATGCAATAGTGGGGGGGGGTTACACCCTCCCCTCATCATGCACATGTTACCGACTTTAAGGATACTATCGCCAGAGCTGTTGTGGCTTTATAAAATATAATGCACCAGAACTGATAGTATATACATATATATATATATATATATATATATATATATATATATATATATATATGTATGTATATATATATATATATATATATATATATATATATATATATATATATATATATATATAGTTACATACACAGAGAGATAGAGAGATAGATGGATAGATAGATAGATAGATAGATAGACAGATAGACAGACAGACACACACACACACACACACACACACACACACACACACACACACACACACACACACACACACACACACACACAGATAAAAAGACAGACACTTAGACAGATAGATAAAAAGACAGAGAGATGGGAGGGGGATGATTTACCCCACTAGGACATAAATGGAGGAGTGGAGATATCTCACATGTACATGCATCTCTGTTCATCTTAACTAGATGCATAAAAGACTTTCACTATATATTTTAAGTGTTTGATGTGTATGTTTCCTTTTCTTTTACAAAAAATTCTCAGTGCAATACATTCTATTGTTTCAAAGGGTCTATATTAGATGAATGAAAGTTCATCTTAGCGAATGCTCACATGAGATCGTGGTACAGTGAAGATGGGAATATTTGCCCTTTCCTCACTCTAGTGTGATCTTGGAGTTGGAATATATATTTAGCGGGGGGTGTGGGGGGATCAGCCCCCCACAATTGCAGTTTAGCTCATGTGAGCGTTAGCTAAGATGAACTTTCATTAATCTAATATAGACCCTGTTTCAAATCTCTTTGTTTTAGGAATTTAGCACTTTGGATTCATATCTATGATATTTTTTTTTTTGGTGATACTTGTCTTAAATTAGGTACCTACCTCAAAACTGTTTTCACTGGATGCCTGTTTACACATATGTACTGTATAATACCAGTCCTGTATTTTGCTCACCATTCATTACTATATTGTGGATAAATGAGTTAGGAGATAATATTTTTCTTATTGACGTCTGTGCCCAAGTAATGTTTGAAAAGGGTCCTTTCACTAGCTCATCTACTTGGTTATCAAATATTAAATAAATAAATACATACAGAAACACACAGACAGACAGACCCCCCCCACACACACACACACACCGAAGTGCATACGTGTGTGTGTGTGTGTGTGTGTGTGTGTGTGTGTGTGTGTGTGTGTGTGTGTGTGTGTGTGTGTGTGTGTGTGTGTGTGTGTGTGTGTGTGTGTGTGTGTGTGTGTGTGTGTGTACATGCATGTGCATCTTATGAGGAGTCATGGTCCTTTTAAAGGTAAACATCTCTGTTTTTGTCCATTTAATACCCACATACAATTCAGTTCCTCTGAGACACTGCATTCAACTAATTTTTATTTTTAAAGTGTGTTTATTTATGTTTTGATAGCAAGTTTAGTCCTGTTAGGCATGTAGCTTATTTTCAGGGGACACCCAAGTTTGTGGTCACACTGACTAGGAGAAATTTGGCCAGTGTATGCAGAGACATATTATACTGCTAGTGAAAGATGAAGACTTTTGCTGTGATGTACAAAGATGGTAGACATGATGAAAGACAGTGTGAGAGAAGTTGGTGATTATGCAGAAATTTGTGAGATTGATATTTATTTTTTATTTTTTGACATACGATTACCAGAAATGTCCAATTGGGTAGGAGCCTGTTTTCAGCAGAGGCATGGAGCGAAAAATAATTTTACAGTCTTTAAAAATAATGTAAAAAACAACTACAGTTTAAATAATTATACCAATGTAGTCATAATATAACAATATTGGTTATGAATGGATACAAGTTATATGATAATGATTTAATAGACAGAGACATTTTAGTATATTTATAGAAAATTAAAAGTAGGTTACTATAATAAAAACAAGAATTGCAATATGAAGTATGAGAACAGCAGCATATTAGTATATTTAGAGAGAACCCAGGAGAGAGATATTGACAGAAGCAAGTAAGTGAGTGAGGAAAAGAGACTAAGGCATGAATAGGTATTTGTTCACAGTGAGGGATATAGGGACAAATTCAATAACACCTACACTGTGTATACTTAGTGTACATGATCTGTGCTTAAGAAAATCCCTATCACATTTTTTGTGCTTTCTAGTCACACAGAAAGATTATACTACGTGTTGTAGTCTACACTTTGTGGTAACCTTTTTGAAGCACCCCTCATTATTTAAAGCTGCAAGAAATGAGTGAAACTAGGGGAAGAAGGTATGAGTTATGCTTGTGTTGTCTTTTCACTCAGAGCAGTGTGCACTTAGTGCGGGCTTTAAAGAATCCCAGAGACAGTTTGTCCTGGTGTTGAGCAAGAACAGATCCAGATTTTGGATTGGAAGTCATTCAAAATGGTTTTGAAGTTTGGAAGGGAGGCTATTAACCTGATGGATACAGGTAAGTAGTTCCATGCCATAGCAACATGGAATGACTACGGACAATGCCCAGCAGATCTGATAGGTTTTTGAACACAGACGATTTTGATCACTGGATCTTAATGACCGACTGGGAACATAATTGTGTAGAATGTTATTTAGTGCTGGATAAGCAGATGGACTCTAGATACTTTTATAGGTGATAAAAATGTGCATATGTTAGTTGATGGGGTACTTTGAAACAATTTAGGATTTTTGGTGCTATGCATTGGTAGGTCCTGAAAGTTGTTATGTTCTGCAAATTATTTACATTGATTTTTGTGATGCTTGAAGGTTAGTAAGGATGGGAGCACCATAAAGGAGTCTGGAGAGCAGAATAGTAGTGGAAAGTGTAGGTTTAGTTGTTTTGGTGAGAAACTTTTTGGCTCTATAAAGCATCCCTAGTTTTTGACAAGTTTTTCTTATGCAGTTTTGTATATGCAGGTTGAACTTAAGTTTATCGTCCACTATTATCCCTAATAATTTTCTATGATGAATGACTTCAATCTTCAATGGTTGTATTATAAAAAGAGAGGACTTTAAAGTTTTTTTTTTTTTTATGAGGGAGGGATTTCAGGAAAAAAGTGATATATATATATATATATATATATATATATATATATATATTTTTTTTTTTTTTTTTTATAGATTGAGCATGAGTTGTGAGTTAAAAAAAGTCATGTTTCAGTCACTGTTAAACCTTCCTGACTAATTCTTTGAAGTGTGCCACATTTTAAGTGTGGAGTCATCTGCATACTGTATTAAGTAGGCCTGTTGTGTGGATGCATGGAAGGTATTAGTGACAATGTTAAAGAGGAGGGGACCAAAGATAGAGTTTTGTATGACAAACTGTGCCAAAGGCTTTAGACAAGTCTAGAAATAATGATGAGACTAGTTTGCCATTATCTCTAGCTTTACTGACAGTATCTATAAGGTTAGAAGTGCAGTGTAAGTACTGTGGGAAGGGTGGAAGCCATGTTGTGTGGGGGATAAGTGTTCCTCCTGCAGGATATAGTTCAGCAATTGCTTTTGAATATGTTTTTCAAGTATTTTCGAGAGGGGGAATAAGATTGCTATAGGACTAAATTTAGTAATGTCTGTTGAAATTCCTCCTTTGTGGACTGGGATAATTTATGACTTTTTCTCCAGAGTGATGGAATGTGTGATTCCTGGATTGACCTATTTATAAGGATTGAAGCAAGATAGGCAATGCTATTGGCTACTATTTGAAGGTACTCACTTGGAAAGTCATCAGCTGATGTAGAGCATGGTATGAGTTTAACAGTAGTTTTATATAGGGTGTGGACACTGGTTTGAAGGTGAAAGTGGATGTGGTGATACGTCGTTGCTGGGCAGGGTTAGGATTAGATGATGGGGAATCTTTGGTTACACATGCTATCCTATAAAATAAGTGTTATGTTGTAGTATAGGTTTGAGTGATGAGTTAGTGAGTGAAGGATTTGGGTGGAACTTATGGCTGGAATGCTAAATTTCATTAATAACTGTCCAGAATTTTTGGGGGTTGTGTTTATTATTTTTATGAAAGTTATTATAGTATAGTTTTTTTTTGTCTTCATTAATCTACTTTTGCACAAAAGCATTCTGAACTTTTCAAGATATTGTGGTGTTTTATATTTTTGCTATTCTCCCATGCTTTTCTCGACCCTGCATTAGCATTCTACACTTTTGGATAGCCAAATTGCATTATTTGTTTTTAGTCTCTGCCATCTTGAAGGCGCAAGGCTATTTTGGATATTTAGGAAGGTTGTACTGAATTCATTTACAGCATCATCTAAGGGGAGGATTTTTACGAAGCTTCAGTTAATGTATGATAAGGTAGTACTGAACATTTCTGGGTTAAACTTGGAAAGACAGAGTGTTGTTTTACAAACATGCTGTTTAAGTGGATGTTTGAGATGCCTGGTTTAATTTCACCAAGTCTATTGGGTTTCTAATACCATGACAGGAGTGGACCCCTTTCCTAAGTCAAAGTATGATTAAAGCTGTAGAAATTAGCATTCTTTCAATCTTTGATGTCAGCCAAAAGTGCTCTTCGTGCAACTCCTTTTGCAATTCTTACAGTGTTACATGGTAGCATTATTGGTAGCATATCTAAATAACACTGCAGATTCTTTTTTATAAGACCCACTGCTCCTACTACTATGGGAACTGTCTAGGTATCTTTCTTCCACATTGCCCTTACTTCTGCCTGTAGATACTGCCATTTTATGACTTTGTGTCCCTCTGTATGTAAGACATTGCAGTCACTGGGTGTAGCTATTTCAATGATCAATGCTACTTTTGTCTTCTTTACATGGACTACTATATCTGGTTTTCTCGCATCTAATTTTTGAACTGTTGGTAATGGATGACCCCATGTGATATAAACTTCATAATTTTCTATAATGCTTTGTGGCTCATGTTTCCAATGTTTTTCAACTACTTCAGTATTATAATGTTTGCACAATCCCCAATGCAACAGTTATGCCACATTATTATCCCTTTCAGTATACAGTTCTACTGCCACTAGGCTATCACAACCAGCAACAAGATGTGCAACTGTTTCCATTTCTGTTTTACAAGACCTACATTTGTCTGTTTCTTCCACATGCTCAATGGACTTTGCAATCCAACATGCACATAGGGACACCAATATTAACATTTCATCTTTTGTTTTAAATTCACCTCTCTTTAACTATGCCTGCATTCAGTCCTGATCAATATGAAGTTGTTAGTTGTTCCAAAAGTTTTCTGTACTTGCAACTATATTTATGCAGTTTCCACATTTCTTGCCTTCTCATCTGATCTTTTATCTTATATTCTTTCTTTTGTTTTTTGGCACAATCAGTTGCGGCCTGATTTTTATCTACTTCTAGTCTGATGTCAGTTCTCTTGATACCAATATGCTTCTACTAGACTAAGCAGGGAAGTCATCTTAGACTTATAGGTCTCATGATTTAAAACTTTCACTATGTTTGGGCCTTGTGTGATCAGCAGATATGTATGCAGTCCCACTATCACAGATCTATACCAGTGATCAGTTTCACGAAGGCCCATACCTCCTTCAGAACATGGCATATATAGTCTTGGTATACAATGATGTTTATTAAGCATCTGATGAACATGAAGCATCCTTCTTGTTTTCCTGTCTAATCTATCCAACACCTTTTGGAGTCAGTCAATCACTCCAAAACTGTAAGTTAGGACAGGAAGAACAAACTGGTTTACAGCTCGGACTTTGTTCCTAGATGTCAGTGCTTTCTTTCAGTATAATTCTAGTCTTTTAAAATATTCCTTACTAAGTTTTATTTGCATTTCTTCACATTTTATTGTTGATCCTTCATCAATTCCCAAATATTTATACACACTATCTTGCTCAAGTTCTTTTATATCACTCTTGTCCCAAAGTGATGCTTTCTTGGTGCTGCAGCTTTCCTGCTTTAAAGGTTGCTTTTCCATATTTATCAAGACCAAATGACATTCTTATATCATCGGAAAAAGTTTTTACCACTTGCAACTGTGCTTTCAATTCCTCATCTGATGAACTGTACAATTTTATATCATCCATAAAAGAAGATGAAAAGTCTTTACACATTGTTTTTTGAGAGCCAAATTGTAGCCATTACCTAATCTCTTAATTCGACTGCTTGATGGGTTATGGGCAAGGAAAAAGCGCAGTGGTGAGAAAGAGTCACCCTGGAATATCCCCCCTCTAAATTTTTATCCCTGGTAAGAATAATTTGTCTTTAATCATGGCTTAACTGTAAACTGGTTTGCCATTGTTTCATGGTTGCTATAATGTAATCGATCATTGTAGGGTGTATCTTATACATTTTAAAGCACTCTTTTATTCATCAATGTGGAATATTGTCAAATGATTTTTTTCTAGTCTATGTCATACTTAGATTCTTCCCATTTTTACAGTTCTCCATTATGACTTTATTTAGCAACAAAAGATCATTTGTTCCATATGACTTTCTTTTGTTACATTTCTGTTATATTGCCATGATTGAGTTTTCTTCTAAATGACTATAAAATCTGTCAGTATCAGTTCCAGTGTATAGTTTATATGTAGTTGGAAGGCAAGCTATTGATCTATAGTTTTTAGGATAGCTTGCAGGTTTGCTCTTAAGTAGGAGTATTGTTTTTCTATTGGTTAAACAGGTTGGTTTCTGTTTGGGATGTCTATATAAATAGTTCTTACTCATGGTTAAATCTTGATGTAAAGATGTTAATACTTTTAGCCAGAAGTCAGGCACAGCATTTGGGCCTGGGTTTTTCCAATAAGGAGCTTTTTTTAAGTTTATTTCAGTCTCTCTCTGGCTGTTACTTCGTCCTGTTTCATATCCTGTACATTTGAACTTCTTGTTCTTTCTTTTAATTCTTCTATCCATTTGGAATCTTTGTTATGTTCCACAGGATCTTCATAGATATTTTTCCAAAATGTATCTATTTCTTCTTTTTTGATGGTGTTTCTATTCCTTTTGCCATGTTTCCCAATTCTCTATAAAACTTTTTTGGGTCATCAATAAATTGCTTATTTTGTATTTTTCCTTTATATTTATCTGCATATCTTCTAAGTTTTTCAGCCTGTGCTGATATTTTTAATTTATTATTTGCAATAGTGCATGATAGATCCTGGTCTGTTCTAATACTTTGTATTGCTTTAATCACGTCTATCTTTCTGAGTATTTTTGTTGATCTGTTCCCTCTTCTATACTCTTCTAACAGTGGCACTTCCTGTCTTAATTACTTTATAGTTTTCACTATTTATTACTTCCATGACATTATTTGTTTTTTCCCCTTCATTTTTCTTACTACCCTGTATTTCTGTGATAAGGATTTATCTATAATTAATTTAGCTGCACAGTAATACACCAGGTCTATGTCAATTATTCGAACGCTTAAAATGTCGAACGTTATATGGTCGAGACCATAGTTCGACATTTCCAGTGTTTGAAGGTTGACATTTAATGGTGCCATATGGTGCAGAATCAGAGAATTTCCCTTTTTTGCGCTGAAGTGCGGTCTCGGAGTTGGTATATTTAAGTAGGGGAGTGTGGGGGGTGCATGGGGACTTGCCCCCCTGCTCTCACTGTTAGTGTATGTTTTACTTTTTTTTTTTATTAGATATTTGAACTTCCAAATATAGAACATATGGTCTCGACCATATGGTATAAGACATTTTGGAAGTTTGAATATTTGACATAGACTCTAATATACCCTATTTACTTCTGCTATATCACAAGACTCTCTATAACCAGTGTCAATTAATGTGTTCATTTGTTTTATCAAACTTCTAACTTCCTGGGTTTTATTGACTTTTTGTAGTCTATTTCTTACATTGATCTTAATATGTCTATCCATCTTTATTAAATCAAGCAACTCTTCTCTTAGATCGTTTTCTTCTAAACTGAGGGCACCTTCTTTGTTCTCCATTTTCTGAAGGCATTGTAAAGAAAGTTCCAGAACATCTTCATGTGCCACATCCTCTGCAGTTTCATCCTGTGTCATATATTTCCCTTTCATATGGGAACTCACTGGCCTATCGCTCTACAACACTGACTGCATCAGAACTGCCACAGTTACCTGTTCCTTCCCTTGCTGTGCAACGGTAATTGAACTTTTGTAATGGCTTCCTGTGGAAGGCTCCAAAGTATCTTCATATGGCAGCTGATCAGATGTTTCCATCTCCACTGGTTTCTCCTTAATTTGAGGATCCATTGGTCTTTCCTGCTGTGGTGTTATCAAACTAAGATTTTCTAAACCAAATCCTTCACTTTGCAGACACCCATAACCTCAGTTTCTATTTTTTTAACTTCTCTATTACTAATCCTCTTTTCTACTTTTCCTCTTTGTTTTCTTATTTTGTGTGTTGTAAAGTTTTCCATGTCTGGATTCCTTTGCCTGGTCTTCTTGTATTGATTAGTTTTGCTTTCTCCTTTGCATAAATATTGCAGCATATTAAATCTCTTTTTCTTCCACATGTCCATATTTCTTCTTCAGATGTCTCCTTCTCCTCCTATTTCTCCATACTTAGGGGACTCATTGTTTCAGCTTGCTGTGATATAACCTGTGTTAGACTTTCTACACTAAATCCTTCACTTTGCAAGTATTCCACAAATTCAGCTTCTTCTGTTTTTTTAATTTCTACTTTAATACTACTTTAATACTACTTTAATACTACTTTGTCTGGTTGTATGGATTGGGAAATGATCACAGAGACAGTCAGACATTGTATGTGTGTTGGTGGATTTATTAGGGTCTGATGCTAAGATCCAGTCTAACAGGGGATTTGATGTCTTGCTATAATATGTGAGGCTATTAATGAGTTGTGTTCATGTTAGATGTAGGGGAGTTAGAGTTTATGTCCAACTGACATTCGCAATGCCTAATTAATATTTTCCCTTGTGGAACTGTTATGGATACCCAATGTAGGATATCTTCCAGTACAGCTGTATTGTTGCCAGGATGGATGTAAAGAACAGTAATGCATATTGATTTACAATGTTTTTAATTTCAAAATGGTAGTAAGAAGCTCTGCTGAATTGAATTTTCATATTGGTTTGTTGCAAGGGGAAATGTGGTAGTTGTTTGGGAAATATTAAAGCAATACCACTACCTTTCCACTCTATACATTCATTATGGATGCTATTATAGCCGAACAGTATAATTTCAGGGTAATTTATGCTGGGTTTAAGCCAAGTTGTAGTTACAGCAAGAATATCAGGCTTATGTTGGATAATCCATGCATGTCTTTCAGCAATTTTATTTCTTATGCTTCTAACAGTTAGAGTAGCAAAATAATTTGCCTTATAATAAACTGGTTATCACAAATGCACTATTGTCAGAACTGAAAGAAGCTGGTTTGGATGATAACTACATTAATGTGGATGATATATGAGGTAGAATCAGAGTTTTCCACTTTCATACTATAGAGTACGTCAGTAGAGAAGTGTTTTTCAATAAATATCTTCTAGAAGCAATAAATAAACTGAGCAGGGACAGATTTTTAAATGATGTGTGCAAAAGAGATGACGGTTGTGTGAGCATTTGTAATATATATAGGCAACAGTAGGGAGTACCATAGAAAATGAAGTGGGATGATGTCAGAGAAATCAAACAGTAAAGTGAAGCCAGAAAACACGATCTGAGTGCTCATAAATATATCACAGTTGTTGCAGAAAAAGAAAAGAGAATGAAATAGTCTCAGGAGATAAGACTAAGACCACTGGTAATGGATGGGGAAAATAATCATATTTCTGTAGTAATGTATATGATTTAAGGTAACTTAATTGCTATGATGAAGTTCACAGCTCTTGTGACTCATCTAGGGAATGAACTGTATTATGTCTTCAGTTATGAAACTATTCAGGGGTCAAAAAAATTTAGAGATATTATAGAAAAATGAAAAATAGATTTTTATCCCTGGAAATGAGTGCGTTATTACCGTTTTGAACTTGCACATAAAAAGAAAGCATCAGTCAAGTTTAGAATGGGTGAAATAACAGAGACTGAGGTAAAAAAATAGCAATTAATGTGCTAAAGTTGAAATTGTAAATTGTGTCTGGTTTGCAAGGAACTTATGGATTGAGTGCATAGGTGTTGGATATAATGCTTCAATTTATAACGTAAAACATAAAATATAATCCACGTGTGATAATTTTCAATGCCAGAAGTCAAACACTGAGATATGGTGGCCAACTGAACATGTGTTATATTTGAGAAGATGAAAGACATTTGATATGTAAAGGTAATAAAAAAGCTGCTGTCAATGTAGGAAGTAGGTACATAATTCTAAGAATTTTAAATTGAAATGTTCGATGTGTTTAGGCGAAAGATACTTGTGGTTTGAAGGCAATATAAAGGAAGCGGGGAGGGGAAGAGAAGAAAGATGATCTATAAAATGAATATGCTGTGTAGAATTTGTCAGGAAGTGAAATAATGTCTGTGGGGTATATTAAGGGGAAGAATTTGAATGTGGAAGTTTAAAATGTTGGCAAATATGAAAATGTGGAAAATCCAAATGAAAATGTTAAATAACTGAGTAATGAGAATATGTCTGAGTGCCTGCAAACTGAAGATGAAGGTGAGGAAGCTGATGTGTTAAAAAAGTTAATAAGGGGTATGTCTTGGCCTGATCACTAATGGCTGCTTAAAATCTTTTAGCTCTCAACATAGACAGGAAGAAACCACAGTTTTTTTTAACACAAAAGTATCAACAAAAAGACAGAAATGCATCAAATGGCAGAAGTTTCTTATAAAACTGACCCATTGCTGTTATTGCATGTTGGCACTCATTTTGTTTGCATGGCTTTCCCTATTAGTGCAGGGAGGCATGTCATTTTCAACTGAATTAAACACACAGGAGTCCTTGAAATGCAAGCATGTGCAAATTACCAGAGCGTTAAAGGACACTCAATATATAATATAACAGGATAAGGAAATTCAACATAGACAAGAGCTGAAGAAAGACTACAGCAGTTATATGCTAAAGGTAATGACCTTGAGAATCAGTCCGACTGATATAAGAATATCCGAGACACCTGCTGTCCTGCACTTTTGCTGGCTAACTTGCTACTAATTATATAATTACATTCAGCTGCTTATTGAGGAATTCCTCACACAGATCATACACTTCTACTTTTATTTCACTTTTTACTTACATGCTACCTAACTAGGTATTCTTCATTACTAATTATAAATAAAATAAACGTAGAAGAACTCATGCTACAAGAAAATATGTTTGTTCATTTATAACATTTAATAGGGAAAGCAGGAACATAAATCAGATTATCCAAATATTCAAACCATAGTGACTTATTAAATGGATAAACCTGTAATTCTTTCAAGCGTACCTTGTCTGCTACAGTCAGTCAGCATTAATTTTTGTTACCTACATGATTATAAAAACTCATAGATGTTGGCAACTGAAAATCAGAATACTTTATGCTTGTGTGTATGATCTGTCTATGGTCAGACACCAAAAATGGTCTGAAGAGAGAAGTATACCAAACAGTAATGCATGCATGACATGGAAACAGGTGGCCTTTAAAGGGATCACATTGCCATCAGGATATATCCTGGTTCATATAACAATAACAGATGTGGTGAGGATAATCACCTATCATTCTCAGACTTTTTGCATTGTGGCTGGATTTATTATATAAAAAGGGGTAATTGTAGTATCATGCAAATATCTAAGTACAAAGAGCTGCTACATAGTTTCAAAAGCATTTGTGAAATCAGTAATCTTGAGGGTATCATATTATTCACTTCGAGAGAATATAATTATCACATAGTGCATACTTTACTTAGTTCTACAAATCATGATTTCTCTTTATTCTAAGGTTCTAGAATTAAATACTCCATGGCAAAGTTTGACAATAACATCATATTCTGCTGTCAACAATTATAATTTGAAAAGCAAAACTGGTGATTAATTAAAAAAATTAAGCCAAATTGCTTATAGTATGACCGGAATATTTTCTTGAAAACTTGTCTGCCAGGAAGATAAAGCAAACCACTATTTTTATTTGAGACTAAATGATATGCTATAGCTGGGAACTTGTAACACAATGCACTGTTATTAAGGTGACACTTGTTAATTAAAAATCTAATTAAACATTCATTCATTCATTCTATGATGCTTATTTTATGTTACTAATGACTGGGAGGAATGAACTCCATTCTGATAAGCAATTGTTGCAAGTAAGAGGACCACTCACGAATAAGATGCTAACACAAACACGCATGCACACATGAAAGTGCTCACACACACACACGCACACACACACACACACACACACACACACACACACACACACACACACACACACACACACACACACACATACACTCACATACTATTTTCATACCTATGACACATTTAGTGTTTCACTGGCTGATGTAATAGCATGTGTTTGGAAAGACAGTACAAAAGTAGAATAAGAAGCCAAAACTCAAAATGACAAAGGAAGAGCATGCTCATTGCACTTACGAGGAAACAGTTTTAACTGCTATACCATTGCCTTGCCAATAATTAAATGTGATTAATTTGAGTAATATAACTACTGAGATTTATTAATTACTTCATACTGAATAACACTTTACTCCACCATCTGGAATCCAAAAATTACTTAACATTTCACTCCTAATTCATTCTATTATTTTATTAATGCATCCATAAATCTAATATGTATCTAAGTTGTAGTGATGAGTAATTTTTTAAAATGTGATGGATTTCCATACAACTTGTACATCCTCTACAGACATTAAAAAATATGAATGGTAGCTAGCTGATTTTATTTTTGCAAAAAGATAACAGAAGATTGACTCCAGATTTGAGGTATATAAAGTTGTAATTTGATTATCCTTAAATGTGTTTTTTCAGAAATATAAATGCAGCTGCACATATTATCACACATATTCAGAAGCATGCATGCATATATGCATATGGTCATCAGTAGGTTACTGAAATTGAAAGACAAGTGACTTTGGCATAGGATTTATTTAAAAAAAACTGTGGTGGCCCTTTAATGAGGTAGGTGAACAGGTGACAGGTAGTAATGTATTCTAGGTTCATAGGTTGGTACTAGGCTATCGGCCCTATGGTCTATACAAGCCTAGCCATAACAATTCCCTGGCTATTTCTTCTCACAGTATTTACTTCCCTGGACTCCTGTCTAGCAGGGTGACTGACGTAATCCCCAGGGTGAATTTCCTATCTCCCATCCAATCATCAAGGTTCCTTTTAAAGAGGCCCAAAGAGGCACCCTGCTTGACATGTATGGGCAGTCTATACCAGAGTCTGGGGAGTCTCTGGGTCAGGAACCTATCCCTCCAGTATGTTTTGTTCATTGTGATGACAAGGTTTAGATCCCTGGAGTGTGTGGCTCTGAGAGATTGGGATTTCTTTAAGTGTAGTATGTCCAACAGCTCTGGGTTTGACATGGCCTTGTATGTTAAGCAGAGATCACCTCTGAGTAGACGATATGAGAGTATAGGTGGAGTTTTTTAGATGGTCAGCATAGGGTATCTGCTTTAGGCCTGTCATTCTTTTAGTGAGGTATTTCTGCAGCCTTTCCAGTTGTTGCAGATGTCTTGAGAGATACATACCAAACGAGGCATTGTATTCTATAATGGGTCTAATGAGGGATGAGTACAGTGGGACAATAACCTCCTTTTTTCTGGATAAAAAGCCCTTAGTGATGAGGTGTGCCACATAGAAGGATTTCCTGACTGTTGTGGCAATGTGGTTATCGAAGGTGAGACCAGTGTCTACCTGTGTCCTTAAGTCTGTTATCACACTTTCGGTGTTTAGTGTACTGCCACCTATGTGGTAATTCACAGGTACATGTTTTTTCCCAAAGGGGATAACTATACATTTCTTGACATTGAGCTTAAATTCATGGCTCTGGCACCAAGTATCTGTTTCTGTAAGGCCCTTTTGTAGAATATCCACGTCATTTGGGGATTCAGTAATGGCTCCCAGTTTACAGTCATCTGCGAACTTTGTTAGCCAGAGTCCCTTAGTGTTGGCCTGTACTTCAGAGAAGTAGCTGTCAAACAAGAGTGGTCCCAGGACTGAACCCTGAGGTACTTCTCTTGTCACTTGTCTGGAGCTAGATTTGGAGTCAGCTACTTTTACAGTGTGGGTTCTGTCAGTAAGCCAGTTGGCAACCATCGAGTGATGTAGGGATTAATGCCCAGCTTAATAACTTTATCTATGATTCCAGAGTGGGGGATGGTGTTGAAGGCCTTGGCAAGGTCCAGATAGGCTGTGTGGACCACCCTACCCTTGTCCACAGTTCTGCAGACTGATTCAAAGAAGTCAATCAGGTTCAGAAGGCAAGATTGGCCCTTCACAAACCCAAACTGGGTGGGGTCCAGTGTTTGAAGGTTGCCAATGTCTTTGTTTATAAGTTCCATGATAATACGTTCCATGGCCATGCAGATCAGGCTCATCGGACTGATGAGGCAGTAATTCCCAGGATCCAAGATGGATCCCCCCTTTGTGCAGTGGGATAACTGTAGCTGTGCACCACTCAGTGGGCATGAAGCCTGAGGTGAGGCTATGATTGAACATGACACTTAGGTAAGGTGCCAGTTAATTTTGTAGTTCATGTAGTACACAGCCTGGGATGTCATCTGGTCCCATGGATGCTGCATTCTTAGCTTTGGAGAGTGCGTTTTTTACCTGTGCGGCCGTTATTACCAGAATTTGGCAATCTTTCAGTATTGAGATGGGCCCTTTAGGGGGTGAGAGGGGGGTGAAGTTTGCACTGAATTGATCTGCCAGGATATTGGCAATATCCTTGGGATCAGTATATTTAATGCCATTCTGTTGTAGCTCAGAACAGATCTGAGCATTGCCATTTAGATTCTTGACATAGCTATAGAATGGCTTGTGGTTGTCTTTGGAATCTTTGGCAATTTTATTTTTGTAACTAGCTTTGGAGGATTTTATGAGGGATCTCAGCTTTTTACTAAAGCTGTTAATGGAGTTTTTTGCATCCTGGGATTTTCCTCTTTTCTGCAACAGTTTCTTCCTTTTGCTGTAAAGTTCGTTTATGGCAAGGGACCACCAGATTGGCTTCCTTTTTTTGGAAGAGAGTGTCTTGGTTCTATTGGGGATGGCATGATTCATGCACGAGTGGATGTGCTCATACAGTGCCTTAGTATAGGATTCAGCAGTCGAACCTTCAGTTACCATCTGCTTGGGTGTCATGAAGTTTGTTACTTCTGACTTGAGTAGCATAAAGTTGGCTTTGGAGAAGTTTTTATGAAGGTTTCCTTACTGGGGGGTGGTGGTGGGATGTGGATGTTAAGGGTGATTAGCTTATGGTCAGATTTACCCAATGAGGGGGTGCCCATAGGTGTGGAGCATCAATATCCCATGTTGGTAGTGACCAGGTCTAGGATATTGGAGGCCCTGATGAGACTAAAGATTAGTTGATCCAGGCTGTTAGAATTTATGAATTCCAAGAACCGCTGGGCAAAGGTGTTGGTACACGAGTACTTTTCCCAGTTAATGACAGGGTAGTTGAACTCACCCAGTATTAGGATGTTTGGTTGTATCTTAATATTTTCCAGTATGTTTAGAAAGGTGTAGTGATAATCTTGGAGTATGGTGGGGGATCTGTAGGTGGGGGATCTGTAGCAAACTACAGTTTGGATTGCAGTCTTACCTAGTGTTTGTTGCACCTGGAGAATTTCAAACACATTGTGTTGGGCAACAAGCCTGATGTTGTGAATATTCTTGGTGAATATGGACACCTTTAGTGTTTCGGTCTTGGTTTGGTGGCTGAAAAGTGTGGTAAGAGTTGTAGCCTGGTATTGCATGGGTGCTCTCTGGAGACTTGAACCAGGTCTCAGTTACTGCACAGATATCTATGTTCTCCATTTTTAGGAGTGCCTCGAGAGAGTGCATTTTATGGTTTAGACTTCTAGCACTGAGTAGCATTATCTTCAGATTTTGCATGCTTGTACCTGTTATGGTGGTGGTTTTGTCCTTTGAACTTTGCCTAAAAAAGGCACTATAGGGGTGGCAAATAACCTGAATCCCAGGGGTGACAGGTGCAGACCATCTCTGGCAAAGCATCATGGTCTGTTGATCATGTCATCCCAGGCATACAGATACTGGATCTCCTTTGAATGACACCAGAAGCTTAGCCAGTTGTTGAAGTCAATCATTTTGTCCTTATACTGTGGTATCATTCTGGGCAAAGTCAGGATGTTACTCACGGCTAGGGTCATACCTGCCCGGGCCACATGATCTGAGAGCTCTTCCATATCTCTTTTCATGTAGTCCAGGGAGGTACATCTCAAATCATTCACTCAAACATGGACAATGACAGAGTCATATTTGTACTTGTTGTGGAGTGTCTTGTGTGCATGCATTACGTGGTGGATCCTGGCACCCAACAGGCAGCAGACTGTAATTTTCTCTTTGTTCAGCCTGGTGAGTGAAACATCAGTATGCCTGACTATAGAGTCACGTATGACTAAAGTGTTGGGTACGTTGTCTTGCCTTAGGGGCTGTTGTTGGGTGGCACACTGGTGTTGTGAGCTATGTGACACTTTGTTTGTGACTGGTGTTTGTTTGCATTTCAGCTTCAGAGGTCCTTGTTGCTTGGGCAGGTTACTGTTAAGTGCCTCCACATATGTGGGTTTAGTGTTGCTATGTTTGGGCGTTGGTGGTATGGGTTTAGAAGGGCTACGTGTTGTTATGTGTGGGTGTTAGTAGTGAGGGTTTAGAAGGGCTATGTGTTGCTTGAGGTATAGTGCAGGCGTTAACCTTCTCCTCTTGATTGCCTAGCACAATCTTGGCTGGAGAGAGCTTTGCTTCCAGTTTGGCTATGTAAGTGCATCTCTCGCAGGTTATAGTGTTGAGTGGTAGGAGGAGAGGGTTGTCTGTGTACATGAGGCAATTGCTGCATTGCCCCAGTATGGCCAGATTCACCAGGTGGACAGGAGAAATCACCAGAAGCTGACCCTTGGATATGCCTGGTTTGGTGCTTTTTTTTTTTTTTTTGTAAATTACAAGAGCTGTTTTCCTTTACCTTAGCAAGGTACTTTGCAATTATAGACTGTTTAGTGCCTACAATTAATTTCTCCTTATTAACAAGGAGAGTTGAGTGCTTGTATCAGTTTAAGACTTCCTAGTGCTTTCCAGCAGGTTTTAAAGCAAGTGCTAGTCACAGGGCTGCTTAAAGGTAAGATGAAAAAAAAAGGTTTATCATAAACACTGCAGTATGCACTAGAGAAGTTAGATGTGAAAGTAGGTAACTTAAGTTTTCCCTGTCTAAAAAGTTAAGTTTTAGTGAAGAGTCACTGTTTTTAAAATAGCAAGATAGATTGAAAGGGGGTGGCCACTTTTGTATTCTGGTACTATGGAATACAGTAGGATGGCCAATAAATTTAAATAGTTGAAGGGGGGTGATTTCACAAAATGATAATTTTGTGCTTACTCACACAAACCAGTAAAAACAGAGAGGAAATAAGATATATGGTCAAATTAACATACGGGGCAGGCAACTAGAAAGACAGTAGTGTTTAAGAACACTACAGTAACCGGGTGGTAGGGTGGGGAATAAATCTGCCTGACTCACAAGAGACAGAGCTGTGGTCTCTTTTCAAGTTTTAATATGCTGTTAAAAGCAGAATGCAAGTAAAACACAAGGTAAATAAAACAAATCTCAGTATTCAAAACAGAAAAAGGCAATAAAGTAATACAACAAATAAAAATCAAACTAACCTTTCCCTCACAGCAAAGTGTAGCAGAGTCTGGGTGAACCTTTCTAGTAAAGCTCTGAAATGTTTTATTTTACCCCTTAAATAGAAGGTTTAGTTCCTAGCTCCACCCCCTCAGTTCACTGATGATTAACCTTATTCTATTGACCTCTACTAATTTCTGCCTGACTCACAAGAGACAGAGCTGTGGTCTCTTTTCAACTTTTAATATGCAGTTAAAAGCAGAATACGAGTAAAACACAAGGTAAATAAAACAACTCACAATATTCAAAACAGAAAAAGGCAATAAAGTAATACAACGAAAAAAAAAGCTAATTAACCTTTCCCTCACAGCAAAGTGTAGAAAAGTCTGGGTGAGCTGTGTACTTTGAAAATATCATTGCTTCTAAGAAGTGAAAAAGGAGGGATGCTAGGTAAAAGAAGAGTAAGCAGTAGATGAATAAACAGACATTGAGACTAGTTTCTGGGTAAGGAGTTTTATTAGAAACGGTACAGTACTTCCCAGAAGAGACTTGTAAAAGCAAAAGCTCCAAATGCAAATATAATCAGAAGATCACACTTAAGATTATGCAGAGATTTATATGACTTGACTGCTAATACAAACTATCGTGCAGCTGATATGTCAATCTGAAGACAAAATGCAAGGGGAAAAATGCAGTTGTGCAATAAGTAAATAAGATATGAAGACAACGTACTGTTAGGGTTAAAATAAATTAAACTCTGGGGTATCATCTGCAGAGCACCAAAAATATTCACAAGTTTGCAATGTGTAAGTAACCACATTTAATGTGAGTATTATTATTAATGCTAGAAAAGGGTAGCAGTATTAAAAGCTGATTAAGCACTTGTAGGAAAAGTAAATAGTCGAGTATAATTCTGTCTTTCCTATTCTTTCTTTCTTGTTTATGTATAGTTGCCCTGGGTTACAGGCACTTTTCATACATGCTAAAAGTGTATAACAGTAAATAAGTCATTTTTTACACTTTCACATAAGTTAAACAATATGTATTGTAACACTATAATAAGTAATCAAATATGGAGCAGTAATAGCTTTTATTTCAATGTTGCAAAAGGGTAGAAAAAATACATTTGGATGATATGGATATGAGTTATCATAAATATTGATTCTCTAATCTGAAGTGATACTCTGATAACTTATTGTGATTTCATTGATCTAAGAATAGCTGGAACAGCTTATGTGCAGGATACAGAGTTTCAGGTGTGCTGTACATGAGACACTGCCTTTATTCTTAATAACACCATGAGAAATTATATTCCAAATCCTAGCAAATGCAACCATCATTTAATGTTCTGAGAGCCTTCATTAGCATGGTTCCTGATTATCTCACATTTCTGAGTGAGTGGGTCTGACTCGGGACACATTGAATCTTCTGGTATATTTAGTTTTAAAAACCTTGTATGCCACATATAGCTGTAGGTGTGCAATTTTGTCAGGAAGGATTGTCCAGTGAAGAGTGCATTGTGGATGGATATCAGTGTGAGTTTTGGAGACACGTCAACAGAAAATACAGAAATACTGTGACATGTTGTAAGGCAAGCTGAATGAAATCAGTACCATTTTTTTCCAAGCTAGAACATATAATAGAGGCAACCCTGAAATAGGTATATTTAGATTCCTTGGTCTTGTGAGATTTAATCTTACATAGCAAACAAATCCTCTGTGGACATTATCACATCAAAATATTTTTTTCAAATGATAAAGAAAAGGGTGTGAACAGTTTAATTTTTGATCAAGGGGAACCTAAAGTGCTTGCTAACTGTAACTACTTCCTAGTGATAGTACTAAAGAAAAGCATTATCAGATACACTACATTTTGAACTATCCCCCAGATGCAGTGTTTTCTTATGTTTTTTAACATACAGATAGTAAAAAAAGCCAGATACCAAGTGCAATATAAAACCCAAAAGCTTATATGTTTTTTAAAATAAGTGCTGGGTCCAGTAAGACATGTCAAGACAGATTCACTGTCACAGAAGATGTAATGTCTTGTGTCACTAATGGAGGCTTCAAAGGCTAAACCCATCAGAAGCTCCTCTGATTTCTGAAACCTCTGTGGCATTCTGAATTGAGATTAATCACATTGTTTAGACCTCAAAATAAACTATTCCTGGTAATCACTGCAAAATCCACTGAAAGAAGAGGTCTTCTTGCAGAAAATAGACTCGCTACATCAGAATGTGTAAGTAATGACTTCTTCTCATTGCTATAGTCACTGCTGCACCTGGAAGGACCACCGATACTGAGACGAGGCTGTCGGACTTGAGTTATGGACTTTTCATCCACAGAGTAGATGGACATCATTCATGGTAATCACTTATTGTAAAACCTAGAATCTGAAGCAGGTACTCTCTTATTCTAGTAAAATGAATTTTTGTATGAGCTCTGTTTTTAATTCCTTACAGGCAACTCGTCCTGCAATGTGCCAGAGAAAATGTCATATAATGGTGGTGCTACATTCCAGCTGATGAATTATTGCCTCCTAGTACATGAACAAAATAATGATTGAAGTTGAGAAAATAATTTAAGACTGACTGCATGTACAGATGCACTGAAAACACATTCAGTTTCCGACATGAGCTGATAACATTGTTGGCTTTATCCAGGAAGAAATAATTGTGAAATAAAATACCAAGAATCTTTGTAACAGGAATCTCATTGACATAATTGCTGCATTTTTAACAGAATAATAAAACAATTAATATGCAGAGATTCTAAGTTAATCTGTGAGCTGTCTCATAATTACATTATTTCTATCATAAATCCATGAAAAAGCAATAAAGGTAAAAAAAAACTGTATCACTGGAAAGTTCCCCCTAGGATTCAGGAAAAAAATGTTAATTATAGCATTCTGTGCCTACCGATGACACGTCAAATTATGAGATCATGAAAAGTATGATAGATTGGCAGCTTTACTTGCAATTAAGTATATCTAATTATTTGCTAATTTGCAAATCTCAGATTTGTTGTTTTTTCACCAAGCATCTAAAAACACTTTGTAGCAATAATTTCCTGCGGCAGACTGTTTGCACAGGTACTCCACCCACATTCTCACACATCTACAGATATTCATACTAAAATGCATACAAACACACACACACACACACACACACACACACACACACACACACACACACACACACACACACACACACACAGTCAACATCAAATACCCCCCACAATCAGATTGACAGAGACACTTATT
This sequence comes from Protopterus annectens, assembly GCF_019279795.1. Taxonomy (NCBI): domain Eukaryota; kingdom Metazoa; phylum Chordata; order Ceratodontiformes; family Protopteridae; genus Protopterus; species Protopterus annectens. The sequence continues at coordinate 127,948,087 of NC_056735.1, forward strand.
CATTCACCCCACACATACTCTGATACACACAGGAAGAGACACATGCATGTACCAATGTACGTATGCACACACACACACACACACACACACACACACACACACACACACACACATATATATATATATTCCCATCCCATGTCTCCACTGAAATTTATTAAACCATTAAATTTATTTAAAAAAATGCAAATTTAAAATATTATTTTATTTATTAAATTAACTAATTTATTTATTCATTAAGTTTGGTTTAATTATTAAATGTATTTAATTATGAAGTTAAAATGTATTTTAAATTTATTAACTTTATTTATTGATCTGAACCATGACTTCTTCCATAAAGGACAATGGGTGACAGCAGCCTTTTAGCAAGTTAAATTTTTCATCTGAATGTTGTAATTTATACAGCCAAGTGTGATTCTGTGAATCATGGAGCAGTGTAACTTGATATTTCTAGGGGATAGACAAATCGAATTATTACTAGCCACTCTCCTAGTTTGGTTGTTACTATTCACAACAAACAACAAGAAGGACTTTGCCATTTATCACAATCAGTAGGACTACCATCCAAGCTGATGCTTTTTGCTCAAGGAAAACACTGCCATAAGGCGGTCTCTAAACTAGAAAGCGTTACCACAAGGGGTTAGCTGCTCACTGTAACTCTTTCCATATCCCAGGGTTTCTCCATTCTACAAGTAATAATGTCCTGCTTAAATAACTAATATTTAAATAGCTAATATTTAAATGCACAGGGCACAACTGCATCTTTTTAAGGGGTGACATGGGAACAGTGTCTGCTTAAGTATGATTTACTAAGAATAATCCTATTTTGTTTAATCAACATGCAAATAATCTCAGCTATAACATCCCAATGTACATGACATCATACTTCTATAAAAGAAGTACTCAGAAGAACATCACACAATTCCAAATAATTGTTTTTGTGCATTTATATCACGTTATCGAAAAATGAAAATAGCGAACACTATTTCATCGGCCCCAAAACATCTAATCAGGAAAATATCAAACATTCAGAACAGTAATGAATAAGTAAGTAAGTAAGAATAAGTAAGAATGCTTCCGAAACACATACACACAACACAAGCACATCAAACAAACAGCAACCACCCACATGCACTTAAATTCCTACATCTAACGCTACACTAAGCTAAACATACACTACTATCTACCCACTTACCTTAACCCAAACCCTAACCCTAAGGTCTGTCACTATCGCACACTCTCCTAACCCTAACTCACTTAAACCGCCCCTAACCCTAAAGTCTGTCACTATTGCACACACGCCTATCCCGCGCCCTAACCCTAACTCACTTTACCAGCCCCTAACCCTAATGTGCAAACAATTGCACACTTACCTGAACCCAACCCATACCTTTCCACCACAGCGGTAAAAATAGAGAAGCCACAGAAACGGCCAACCAAATTCTTTCCTGAGGAAAGAATTTGCTGTTCTGCAGCTTCGCTATTCTTAGCGTTCGCTGAATAGTGTTCAATATCAGTACATTTGAAGTTTTAATACTTCGGTATTCTGATATAGACCCATTTTTGTGGGGGTCATTGTTCCTCACAATAATCAATATGGAATTATTAATTCCTCTCCCTGTTCCTTAAACATACTAAATCCACTGTCAGACAAAAGTAACAGGAAAGGACAAAAATGTAAAATTATCATAAAACGTACCCACTTCTTCTCTAAACCCCAACATCGAAACATGTCATATACAATGAAACATGTTCTAATGTAATACAATTCCAATTGCACTTGATCTTCTGCCAGTAACATTTTGTGACACAGTAAGAAACTACCTTATAAAATGCAGTGATCCTGGTAAAACATTTTGCTTAGGATAGCAAAACATGAAATTGTACACTGTAGAAATCAGTCCTAGGAGTATAACATGAAACTTATTTCTAGTACATGGGCTTAATTTTCTGTGCTGGACTAACTTCATACAGTACATTCCATACATGTTCCATATTCACCTCAGTTACCACAATAAATATAATGAACATGTCCAGGCTAAAGGAAGTAGCTGGTGGTTACATTTCAACACTGGCTCCACAAGCAGTCATTTAAGCAGACATTTACATTAGAAAAGGAGTGACAGACTCAGTCCTGGCATGTCACAATTAATAACAATAATAATAATAATAATAATAATAATAATAATAATAATAATAATAATAGCAATACTAACGTAATAATATTAATCAGAATGTAATGGGCTAAGAGGAAACACTAGCATAAGCAGAACTACTCATTAATTTAAAAGACACTAAAACATCAGTGCCTTGGTCAGAGAGGAGAAAGGTGTACAGAAGAAAGTATAATGCTGTTTATTTCCCTGCATTATTCTGCTTAAGCACATATGATATTTCATAGTTCACTAAACATTTCATAGAGGCTCATTAGTGGTTAGGTGGAGCCCTGGAAGATGGGTCCAACAGATAAAGGAAGAGGTAAGTAAACTATATGTATCTGTATGACAACATGAGGACTTCCTCTATCACAAACAGACAAAATAAAAACAGTAATAGCCCCTACCAAAATGCAGCAAATATAAACTATATGTCCCCATTCCTCAAAAAGGAACCCCAATTCAAAATGTAAACTACAATGAAAAGAAACCAGGCAAACAGAAATACTCCATGCCTATACAATCAAGGCTGCAATCAACTATCCAGAACATGCTAGGAATTCTAGATACTGGAAGTTTGCACTCCATTCCAAGCATGCCAGTGTCGTGACACAGCCACAGGATATTAAAAATAACCACTCTCCTTCTTCTGCAATACATGTGTTATGCACGTTTTTACTTTACACGTGCATTGCACTGAGAGTCCCCATACTGTTACAATGCCTTTGTTGTTCTTCTTCTTCTCGATCGGCGTGTATTCCTTCTTCATAGTACTGCTTCAAGTTACGACACTCAAGCTAGTTGTTTTAATGTTATCTGCACTGTTATTAAAATATAATTACAATTATATTATTTATTGGCCTATCTCCTTTATTCTATGTTAGATACTGAGATAGCCTTTAAGTTACATTTGCATTCCAGTTGCAGAATGATCTAATTTGCAGACCTTGGGAGCTTAGTATTACATCGACCTCAAGCTCAGAGGCTAGCTGGAAGTCATATTGAACAACACTTTTGCTACAAGAAAGCTGAAAGCTGTGTGGCTGGGGGAACGCTAGACACCAGGAATACTGCTTGCATATGACACTAAACTCACTTTGAAAGTTAAAAGAACAGCAGCCTTTTGCTGTATCAAAAACATAAGACATACGGCATAACACTAAGCAACAGGGACACCCATAAAACATTACCATAACTCACTTAGAAAAGATGCAGACCCTGTACCATTTACGTGAAAAGGAACTTGTCCACAATGCAGAGCTTTACTCCTATGCACTAACTAACTAAGCAACAAGAATGCTGTTTAATTATTGCCCTACATCACTAAAAAAAAGTACAACTGAAAAAAAAGCTTTAAATCACATAACCCTGGCTTAGAAAGCATCTTATTAAAACAGTCATTGCTTTAGACCTCTGCACTAACTGAGGAAATAATAGAATTAGAGTTTATTTTCCGTAGAGTAACAAGTATGAAAGTCCATTGATTGTTATTATCGAATGTCTGTATTGGACCATCAGTTACATGGGATAAGACAGTACAATGAATTTTCGAGAATGTTCTGTGATATTGGGCTGCTGTACTGTGTTGTAGACTTCCAGACAAAGTTGGGAGAAAACTAGACACCCACCTGAATTTTTAAATATTACTCTGACTCAATTAAAAAGTTAATAGGACAACAGCTCTGACATTGCAATGCACTTTCTGAACAATAAGCAAAACGGCAGTCTAATATCAGGCATTATTGACTGAATGTAATTAATTATAATTTTCTTGGGGTAGGAACAAATGTGGAACTACATCAGGAATATTCCGGCAACTCAGGGAGAAGTAAGAGGTGTGCATGTGCATGTGTGTGTGTGCATGTGTATGTGTGAGTGTGTGTGTGTGTGTGTGTGTGTGTGTGTGTGTGTGTGTGGAAATCCATGAGACAGAGGTACCTGTCCAGTGTCACAGTGGTGCATTGGGAGCCAGTGGCAATTAGCTGACAATCTTATTGCAGCTAATCTGTCTCTGAATCACATTTTTGGCCATGACAGAAACATTTGTTTGGCTACATATCCTACTGGCAGTGGTAAGATTCTGTCTGAATCCCAAGGTTTGTTTAATTTCAGTTCATTAGATAGATAGACAGATAGATAAAAACATATATGTAGTTTTATAGATATAATTACAACTATATACGTATGTGTATGTATATATTTATATCTATATATATAATAAAAACATATCTAGTGTATTGTATGGATATTTTATGGACATTCTTTGTGTATCATTAAAAGATTATGTACATATTTTTTACTTAATCATTTATCTACATCCCTGGCTTATCTGCATATGTGTACCCCCTTCATTAATTCAGTAAAAAAATAATAATTCAATAAATAGAATAAATAGAAATGGAATTACATACAGAGCTTGTGACCTAGGTAGACACACAAAACTCATGGGGAAATCCTCTCACACCTGTTTCTTAGCCCAGTGTTATTTGTTCAATACTTTACTCGTCAGGTCCCAGTTTGTCAGTTAGTTCTGTCAGCCAGTATTGGTACTCTTTAATGAAATTCATTGCATTGCATTGTTAATAGAGATGCAATAGCTGAGTGGTATAATACACATGGGGGTGCAGGAAGTCTCCCCTTGCATGTGTGACATAGAGGTGCAATGATCCACAGAAACATGTATTTTTAAAATGTTATTTAAGCCTGATGATCATTTTAAAGAGTGTTCTTAGTAAAACTCTCACATCTGGCAATATATTTTGATTTCAGGTAATGATTTCAGTAATAATTTATGTCGACTTTACACTCACTTTTCAAACAACCAAACTCTGGAATAATTCTTCCACTGCTCAAAATTTGCTACTCCTTATCTGGATTCTCTCAGAGTAATTGCAAAAGTTGATGTTTAATAAAATTATTTAAAATTTGCAGAATCGCTTAAATTAGCCTCATTCCCATGAGCCTTCTTCTAAATTACTGCAAAAGTTCTTCCTGCTCAAGGCTATTCATTTTTACCAAGGAAGCTGGCACAGTCATTGTACCATATTTTTGTTTACTTTTTTTTTTTACTGATGTACATGGTTCTGTCTCAATGCCATCTAAAATGCTTCGTCTGCATTCCACTCACTGCTTTTGTTCATTTGAAATACAACTGTCATTTACATCGCCACTCAGTCTTTTTCATCATCATCTTCACTGTATCACTCTCCCATGGTTGCATCATTTCATGTACAGCATTTCACATTCAAATATTTGTTTGTATTTATTGTGGATTAATGACTGCTAACCCTGGGAAGTACTTTATTTATTGTGTTTGGGTATGCCCTATTGGTAGTCCACTTGGTGTTACCATAAGATGCAGGATAGGAATGAAATACAGACTGTATAAGTTTGAAGCAGGCGGGCAAACAACAGGCAGGAAACTCCTCATTACTACTAACTGCCTCCAGGTGTATATCATGGTTACCGCCTCTAGGGGGAGGTAGATTGCTGAGCTTTGGGTCTAGGATGGTTGTGAAGCAGAATCTCCAGGGAGTTAGTTGTGAAGTACATATAAGTCCGGAAGGTGTCCGTGAATCCAGAGAAAAGAATAACAGCTGTTGTCCTGCAAAGGAGAAACTAGTGGAATAACCTCTGCTTACACTGTGTGTTAAAGGGAAAATAGTGCTGTTTGTACCTCTGCTTACATCGTGTGTTAAAGGGAAAATAGTGCTGTTTGTACCTCTGCTTACACTGTGTGTTAAAGGGAAACTAGTGCTGTTTGTACCTCTGCTTACACTGTGTGTTAAAGGGAAACTAGTGCTGTTTGTACCTCTGCTTACATTGTGTGTTAAAGGGAAACTAGTGCTGTTTGTACCTCTGCTTACACCGTGTGTTAAAGGGAAAATAGTGCTGTTTGTACCTCTGCTTACACCGTATGTTAAAGGGAAAATAGTGCTGTTTGTACCTCTGCTTACACTGTGTGTTAAAGGGAAAATAGTGCTGTTTGTACCTCTGCTTACACTGTGTGTTAAAGGGAAACTAGTGCTGTTTGTACCTCTGCTTACACTGCGTGTTAAAGGGAAAATAGTGCTGTTTGTACCTCTGCTTACATTGTGTGTTAAAGGGAAACTAGTGCTGTTTGTACCTCTGCTTACACTGTGTGTTAAAGGGAAAATAGTGCTGTTTGTGTTTCTGTCCAACTTTATGAAACACACCGTGTAATCAGGAGGAAAAATTACTAAAAATTATGTCTGTAGTTCTACTGAAATGAACTTTGGAAAGAATATACCTGCTGTCAACAAACTGAATGTTTTTAACTTTTTTATAATAGCATTTGCTTCAAAGTGTTTGCTGAAACAGCCTGTCAGCACATTCATTATCAGCTTTCTTTTCTGTTACTCATCATACTTTTGCAATAAATTAATTTTATGTTAATTTTTATAAATAAATCACAATGTTAGATAAACAATCCGGCTACTGAGGCTATTTTCATTATTTCAGTAACAGAACATTGCTATGGTATGCATTTTTCTTACACTATTCCACATTAAAATACAATTAATGACTGCATTTGCTGCCCACATACATTTCTTTTCTAAATAATACATCTCTGCTTAATCACCTAATGACTTCTTCTTCACCTCTGAGAACCCATAATTCATTTTAACTATAGAATGCTTTAGCCTCTAGTCAACATAAGCTGCTTAGTTCTTGTCATAAATAGTGTGTGACTTTCACTTTTATCCTAAATATCTGTATAAAGAATATGTATTTTGTGGTCTATCACACTGTCACAGTCAGAAATATATGCTGCTGGAGCCGAGCACATGAAAATGGTTTCTGTTTCATTTTTTCAGCATTACTGATATATCGACATTTTCACAGTATCAGAAGTAATACAAAATAATTGTTGAATACTATACATTTTGTGTTAAGGCTTGCTCTATTCAGTCATTAATGAAGTAAGGACAATTTTCATTTCTGCCATCCTCAAGGTTTTCCAATGAATACCATTCCTCTGCCCCACCAAATCATTTGTTCTTCTCTAAAAGTGGATATACAGTCCAGCCCAAGTAACAGCTATCTGGCCTATTCATTGCCCTGGCTGGATGACATTATCAACTAGTGCCTTTCCTTGAGTGGGGAAGTTTGCATGACAGAGAATAAAGCTGTCTGCCATATCCAGAAGACTCCCCTACTAACTGCTAGAGATCCTCATGCCTAGAGCAACTCTCTTCCTCTCCATTGTATGCTGCCTGCTGTGGGAAGCATGCTTGTCTGCACAAGACTTTGTGTGAGTGGGTGAATTCACCCAAAAGCTTTCCGGTGTGTGTTCTGGATCCCAAATGGATCCTGCTGCTCCGGTTTCTCTACATTATGAAGGACTGGAGATTGTTCCTATGCAGGGGAATCTCACACAGCTTATTGCATTGCTTTCCCAACAATTGTTGCAGATCAAGGACTCTTTCCAAAAACTGAACTCAGTTTCTATGGTAATGGGAGTCTGGAAGCCTCTGCATAGGAAGTGACACTTCCATCGGGTTTGAGGAACAGAATGTTGGTGCTTGGGATCGTCCTGGACAAAAGAATGGATCCTGTGGTGTGCATATCAACTCAAGATTTCCTGGGAACTCTACCACACAAAAAGGACTTTTTCAGGACTAGCTTAACAGAGAATTTTCCTTTCAACCATTTCAACAATAGCAGCCAACAGATTTCAAACCAAACTGTATGAACTGGAAGCAAAATTAGGTAAGGTGCATAATTTGCAGTGTGATAACAAATATTTAGCCACAAATGTAAGAGAGAAATGATTTGAAAATGTATAAATTCCCAAATGGGACCACAACAGACGGTGATGAGCTTGTTGAACATTTGGACATGGTTGATAGGCATGGGTTTGAACATATGCAAATTATTATCAGACTTAATAATGTTACAATATGTTCTTTACTGAAAGAGGTAAATGCACTTAATAATGAAAGTATTGATGACTTGTCATTTGAAGTGAACATTTCAAAATGAGATAGTATTTTGAACAAAGTTGACAAACAGGTGAAGATTAATTTACTTAGGAAACAGAAAACATTCTCTAGGGACCAAGAGGATTATAAATCCAAAACAGTTTAACCTTTACCAAAAGCATATTTTATTAATCAAGGGGAATCCATATATTCAAGAGGTTGGAATCAATGTGTGAGGAATGAGCGCACAGACAGTAAGGGTGAAGATAACAGTGGTTGGGTTAAAGAAGAACACATGCATAACACATTGAACCATAGGACAAACAATATAAATGATTTTGATTATGAGTTTTTACTTCTGAAATGATCAAAGAGAACAGGTAATAGGTTGAGACAGAAAATTTTTAGATAACCCCACCCCCACCCCGAAGGGGCAGAGGCTATGGGAGGAAACAGCAATGGAAAAGGAACAACCACAGCAAATATTAAACCCTTTACCAGTAGATGGAATTTTGTTTACATTTGATGAGAAAATGTTAACCTACCAGGGATTAATAAACTATAAGGGGCTTACGATAGACAAAACTTATTTTACATTATTTAAAAAAGGTTTCAAGTCTGCTGCAACACATGACACAGATATTGCAGATACTGTGATTGAGTTAAAATTACACACTAGAGATCAGTCCCTTGGGGAAGATATGGCATAGGGGAACAGGGCTTTCAGAAAAAGGAGTACATTAACTGACCCCTCCACCCTACCATAGCTACCTTTGAGAAGTTGTGTACTAAGGATTTACACAGTACACTTATACAACACAATAAAAGGATATTTAACTTACCAAAAGAAGAAAGTACACTCATGAGAGAATAAAGAGGTAATAATTCCCTTAGAATAATGAAACCAGATAAGCGTAAAAGGCTTGTAATCACTGACAAAATGAATTACAGTTGCTAAATTAACAACATGTTGCATGATAAAGATAAATACGAGCATGTATCTGTCAAAGAAACTAACACAGCACACAGGAAAATCCAACTTTTCTTTGAAGATTCTTTGCTTCAAGGGACTATAAATCAAGATCTGTACAGATTTCTGATTAACCCTCACCCAACTATCCCTACACTATTTGGGATTCTCAGGGCTCATAAGAATATCAGTACACCCTTGTATAGGCTGGATATTTTAGTGGATAGACTTATTAAGAACACTTTGAAATCTATCAACTACCTACTTAAGGATTCCTGGGATTTCCTGGGTAAAATTAAACAAGAACTATGCACAAATAATTGCTGTTTTTCCACAATGTGGCCTTCTTTTCCTCTACTCCACACAAAGAAGGGTTGGCACTATTTCATGAGCCTATTTTGCAGCTTACAACTTTGAGTAACACTATGGTTACCTTTGTGATGGTGGTTATGAAACTTATTCTACTGAATAATTTTGTGTCATTTGAGAGGGGGATACTTTATCAAGTAAAAGGAGTGGCTATGAGGGCAAGTTGTTCCCCGATTTATGCCACCTCGTATTGTACAGCTGGGAGAAAATTAATGTATTACAGTCAAGATTGAACACGCAGTGAGATCTTTACTTATGTTACCCTGACAATATTTTCTTTTGTATAGGACCAAGAGCCAGTGTAGTGAATAATTTATTGTTTATATTAACAACATTTGTCCTTTTTTTAAATTTCCTCACACATACTCAGTTCTTGAGATTAGTTATTTAGATGTTACCATCTACAAGGACGTTTACATAGGTTGTTTTGGCTCTAGAGTGTACAGAAAGCCTTCATTTTCTAACAGCTACCAGGACTTTAAGAGTTGTCATCCTGAACACACCAAAAAGAATATCTTTAATGGACAACTAGTCTGGGCAGCAAGAATGAGTTCAAACATCACAAATGTTAAGATAGTCTTGAGTAACCTTTTTCAGATGTTTTTAGACAAAGGTTATCCACAGGAATTACTTAGTGATATCAGTAAAGAAATGCTTGGAAGATGAGGGACTAACTTCAAGCCACTCCTGGTTTATGGTGAATGTACCCCAACCCTTAGTGAACATCTACAATGGATTCACAGCAAACAAATATTTAGTAACATCATGGTAGTGCCATACGGGGGATATGTGACAAACATTAAGAAAATTCTTACTAGAAACTAGATTATTTTTAGAAATAAACCAGATTTCATTGATGTGTTAGATGAGACCCCAGCCTTTGTCTATAAAATGGGAAAGAATATTAAACTCTTATTTGAATACCCTAAAATGACATCAGGTTTCTTTGGTAAAGGGACAACATGCTGTGGGAAGTGTAATCAATGTGGTTTTATTTTAGAGAGTAAACTAGATGAAGTTGGATGCCCCCAACCACAGTCTACCTCAAGGAAGGGAATGGTAACAGCAGAGGAGTTGTTTACCTGGTTATATACCAAGGGTGTAATTACTTTTATGTTAGCAAGATAAAAAGAAATCTTAGAAAAAGGATATGCAAACATATCCATGCGACTGTTAAGGCCAACCTAACATGTCCTAATTTTACATACTACAAATTTGCCATTCTTGACATTATAAAGAAAAGCCCTCAGGGAGTTTAGTGGGAGGCCCAACTTGAAAAAGTGAACTTATCTAGCAGCTGAGACTCAGTTCAACCATTACACCAGGGATTAATGACAATGTTTCTATTGCCCCCATACTGAGGATTTATAAAATCAGTTGTTTTAGGGTTAAGTATTCTTCTGGGTCACAGACCTGTATTGTTTCTATTTACAAACTCATTTTTACATTACTACATTTTTTAGAAATATGATACTGGTGGTGATTAACTTGTTGGTTTTGGATAGGCTTTAACTCACTTTGTGAAAGTTTGGTGTCACTAGACAAAGTACTTTTGATTTCTGTATACTTAGTTTGTGACACTGTTTTTATGATTTAATGTTTTACATTTATAAAGAGCTTACCTGTTGGATTATGTTCACAGTTTCTAAACTCGCTAAGTGTATGTATTCTTTTTAAAACTGCAAATAGTACATTTTATCTTTTTTTAGAGTTTACCTGGTGGACTATGTTCACAGTTTTTGAATTTTCTAAGTGTAAGTATTCCTTTTATAAAAACTGCAAATAGCATATTTTAAAATTTTCTGTTTCTTAAGCTGTAGTGTATTTTGTCAGTGATTATCGCTATTTGTATTATTCATCATTTATTAAGCAGAGCTAAAATTTTGCATTTTTACATACGGTGACTTGAAATTTGGAGGCAATTGGAAACAAAATGTCTAAAAAAGCAAATTAAACTTTGTAATCCCTTTGCAGAGGAAGTCCCAAGTACTAGAGATGAAAGGACTTGACCTGGTTTATGTTTTTTATCTCTTCTATGAGATTTGTGAGTTGGATTTTTGCCTGTTTGTCAAGATTTGTGAATATTTTTGCATCTTTTTTTTTTTAACTGGATTTGGACCTGTTTGCCAAGACTAGCTACTCCCTTTTGATTCTGCGGGTGTGTCACTATGTGAGCCTGTTCACTTTATTTGTCTGCACACATGCATTTTCCCCAGCTTAATGCTGTGTACCACCTGCAGCATGTTCTGGTGGGCATTATCCATGGGTGTAACACCTAGTTCTCCCAATAGGTGTCACTCAAGTAGTGTGCTGGAGCTGCCTGCCTTCCACCAGGATTAGTGATCTGGCAAATACTGATGATTCCCATCTTCCCTGGCCTATTTCCTTCCAAAACTCATTCTGTTAACTGTACATGGATCATCTAGGATAGAATCAGGGCTCCATTCCTCTGCACCTCAGTCGAGAGACAATTTTTGTTTTAATTTTTATAGTTGTTTTATAGTTGTTGTTGTTGTGTCTTTCGGCTTTTCCCGGTTAGGGGTCACCACAGCGGAACTCCGGTCTGCTAATGATTGGCAGTAGATTTTTACATGCCGAGTTGCCAGCTCTGATGCACAACCTTCAATGAAGGTACGCCCATTCACGCATGTCTCCACACAGAAGACGCTCTAGCTGAGAATCGAACAGGACAGCATCTTACTGTGAGGTGACAACGCTACCGCAGCAGCACCACCGGTAAAATATCAATTCATAGTCCAGAAGTTGACACATTTTTTGTGCTAGCCACATTCTAGCCTCATTCTCTTGAAGTACTGGCCAAAACTTTATAGTCTTCTGGGAATACTAAGAATAACTTAAAAAAACAGCATAAAAGCATGTGTGTGTGTGTGTGTGTGTGTGTGTGTGTGTGTGTGTGTGTGTGTGTGTGTGTGTGTGTGTGTGTGTATGTGTGTGTATTGTTTTGTTTTCTTAGTATTCATAACTGGCTTTGCTGCTGCTGTTAGAGCTTCAATGTAGAGAAGGTTTTAACAGTGAGTGATAATTTCCAGAATGATACGCAATGATATTGTGCTGTGCATTGCTATGTTCAGTCATTCATTCTTGAATTGTCCAGTATACATGATATCTTATGTAAGAGTAAAGGGGCGGCAGAGTATATCCCAGGAAACAGTTGACCTGAAGCAAGGAACTTATACTGGAGAAGATACATGTCCATCACAGGGCATCTTCACATACTCACTTACAGACCACAAGCATAGCTGTAGACAATTGAAAGGATAAATAGTTTGTTTTATGGGAGTGTATTTGTGATGCAAAAAGAAAATATATTACACAGTAAAACAAAAGCAGACACAGGGAGGGCAGAAATATTGCATATATGATTCTGAGGTCACTAGTTACTGACATTGTGAGGTCACAAATGACATTATTAGTACATATGTCACTATAGTCTAGAGATCTATTAGGCTAGTTTCAAACGTTAATACAAGTGTAAACTAATGCTAATAAAACAGACTGTCTACAAGTAACGTGAGAACTGAATATAAATTTAGTGAAAATAGCACATGATTTTTTACATATGATCATTACTTTCCCCACTAATTTCTCTTTAAAGTCCCATCTAAGTAGAATGTAAACTCTTAAGGGTACTATCCAAGTTCAGCTATATCTATTTTCAACTATGTTTCCATAATGACTACTATATCAGGCAGATAATGATCAACTGTGCAAAGCAGCACGTCTTTTTACTCTGAATGCTTCTTGTGCTGTGTTAACAATTTGGGATCAGTTTTTGTAATGATCTTGTATTCTATTCAAGACATCATATCGTATAAAGAGGTATTCAAATGCTAATTCATTTACCACAGTCACTTTAATCAACATGATTACGAAATTTAACAAATTATGCCATCTGCGTTATTGTTACAAATTGTATTATGGCATTAATTGTGCTTTTCTTAACCCGATATTCATCTGCATAACAAAAACGTCAGTTTGTTTGTGGCTTTTGGCTTTTCCCGGTTAGGGGTCGCCACAGCGGAACTCCAGTCCGTTAATGATTAGCAGTAGATTTTTACGTGCTGGCTTGCCGGGCCTAACGCACAACCTTCAACGAAGGAATGCCCATTCATGCATGTCGCCACACAGAAGACACTCTAACTGAGAATCGAACGGGCAACATCTAACTGTGAGGCGACAATGCTACCGCAGCACCACCACCGCGGAGAATAACAAACAAAAATGTCAGTATTGTGGATAAATTGTGATGGGATACAGCTAATACATTTTTGTAAGACACTTCCCTACAATGATACATAGTAAAATAAAAATAATGATAAGAAATATTTAACAGCCACATTAAGGTTTTAGGATGCCAACTAAATTGACGAAAGTGTGAGTACCACCCGGGTGAAAATGCATTGAAAAAATTAATTCATACAAGCATTGCATTTTCTTTGCATGCTTTCACCATCATAGTTAATGAGGTTAAGGCTGAAGTCACTTTACCTTACGGAAAGATGACTTCTGCCATGCTGTACAACCTTACCAAAACAGGCCATTTCTGAACCAGCTAGTAGCATGGTCTTTCATATGCAGGTCAGTGATCTGTACCCCAATGGAATACGCTTAAATTCTTTATAAAATCTAGAAGCTCACCTTTCTCTAATAGCTTCTGCATGGCCTCAGCTTTAAAATTAGACTTTCTAAGTCAGTGCTGGTGAACCTTTTGGGCTCAGTGTGGCAAAAATTCATAAAATGACTATCTTGACTCTTCTTGCATGTCACCACCCCCCGAACAAAAGAGAAACAATTCTTTGCATATTCATTTTTTTTAAAAAATACAGCCCAATTATGTGTGCTACTATGTATTATATAAGTAAAAGAAAAATCAGTGACTTACAATAGAGAAAACAATATACGCACTGATAACTGGGCTTAAAATAGTGCACCAAAAAATTACCCTACTTTTAATAGTACTTTTGAATTGAACTGAAAAAAATATGGATTACATTGCATTTGATTTGATTAGCATCAACTGATGACTTTTTTTGTTGCTGAGTTTTAATAAATAAGTGCAGTGTCACATATTTCTTGTATTTTTGTTCATTCAGTTTTTTTGGTAACTTGGGTGTTGGTGAATGCTGGTGTGTCGCCCAAAATGTCATGGTGTGTCACCTTTAACACACATGTCATAGGTTCGCCATCACTGTTCTAAGTCAAGGTAGATGAATTTGTTTATAATGGCATCAGTGAACTTAATTTAATGTTGCTAGGCCTCGTGTCATGCCCTTATTAAAACTCTTGCTGGGCAAATATAATGCCATTAGCTATTACTTCACTGCAGTTGTTGCCATCAGGGGTCATGACAATTTTATAAATCATAAATGCAGTCAGTAGATTGACACCAACTTGTCCTGTCAATCTCTCTGGAGTTTGTTTGTTCCCCTTATGCCTATCGGGCCTAGTTTCTATAGAATACAGAATAAAAAGTTAGACATATAAGAAATAAAGCTGCTGAACTACATACCTGGATTACCAAACATAAGCCTAATGTTCTTGTTGTAACTGAAACTTGGCTTAAACCCACATAAATGACTCTGAAGTTATACCTTCTCTCCATAATATCATCTGTAATGTCCATAATGACAACATAAATAGGAAATGTGCTGGAATTGCTTTAATATTTCCCAGTACTTACCACATTTCCCCTTACAGCAAACCAACATCAAAATTCAGTTCATCAGAGCTTTTTATTGTTGTCCTCAAAATAAGCAATTACAAATGAACATGTATTTCCGTGCTTTATATCCCTCCTGGCGACAATACAGCTATACTGGAAGATATCCTACATTGGATATCCATAGCGTTTCTACAAGAAAAAATATTACTAGGTAATGTGAATGTCAATTGGTTGGACATAACCAATAACTTTCCTACAGCTAGCATGAACTTTTATGGTTTCACACAACTAATTTATAGTCCCATCCATTATAACAAGACATCAACAATGGATCCGAGTGTCAGACCCTAGCAAATGCTCCAACACAAGTACAATGTCAGACTATATCAGTGATCATCTCCCAATCTATACCACTAGACATCTCACACATCCAGTTAAACAGCATATTTATAAAACAACACTTAACCTTTCCATGTCTAACCCAGAAATGTTCATTACTACCCTATCGTCTATTAACTGGAACCTCCTAAAAATCCTCCCCTCAGACAATGCTGTAATTGAATTCAAATAACTTTTCTAAATGTTCTAAATAGCCTTGTAGATCCTTGAATTAAGAGACTGAAAACAAATAATGCAATCTGGCTATCAAAAAAGAGTAGAATGGTAATGCAGGATAGAGAAAGCGCATGAAAGAATAGCAAAAATATAAAACACCTCAATATCTTGAAAACTTAAGAATGCCTTACAATCATACTAAAAAGCAAGTTAATGAGGACAAAAACTATACTATAATAACTTTCAGAATAATACTAAACCCAACCCTAAAATTAATTTGGGCATCCATTAAAAAAATCTTACAACCCGTCAAAAGTTCAACCCAAACCACTATCCAGAAAATGTACTGTACATAGTATTCACTAAAATGGGAAAGCATTGCACCCCCCCCCCCCCATGTGATGTCTTCTATGGTAAGATCAGGCAAATCGTTTGATATATTTATAAGACTTGATGCCCAGTCAAGGTCAAAAACTCAAGAATTTTTCAAGGACAAACTTCCTCCTGCTAAGTGATGGTATAAGAAGTTTCAAAGCCCCCCTCGAATGCAAAGAACATGGACTTCTATGCAGAGATGTACACCAATGCCTTTTATAACCACTTAAGCAGTTGTATAGAATCGTTTGTACTTGACCAGATTAAAACCAGGTCTTGCCGGAAAAACAAGCCGCCCTGGTGGACCCCTAGTATAAACAGGCTATACAGCAAGAGAAACAAACTGATGTCCAAGAACAAGAGGGAACCAGGCCAGCAGAGGAAGAAATACTTCTCTAGGTTAAACAAACAAATCAGAGATCTTGTCAAGTCCTCCAAAGTTAATTATGGATCAAAACTAGCCACCCTAGTTAAGGATAATCACAATGCATACTTTAACTATGTCTGAAATCAAACAGGCATTGCCCAGTTATGTACTGAGCTGGTTGTGGAGGCACCACCCATATTCAACTGGAGGTAATAGCCAACCTGCTAGATGAAAGATTTGTAGCAAGCATCATCCCCTGTCCCCTGCAATCATCCCCCAAAGTATACCTGCCACCGTTCTATTATCTCAAAACAGCAGGTCATCTTGGAGCTCCCCAAGGCCAAATACATGGCATCAATGGGACCAGACAACATCCCAGGTTCCCTAAAAACAACTTAAAACATGACTTATCTGACCTACTTGGATCCCTGTGTAACAACAGCCTGCAAACTGGCTATGTTCCAGTGGAATGGAGGACAGCAACAGTAATCCTTCTGCACAAAGGAGGACTATCAACTGACCCTGGGAATTATAGGCCAATAACCTTGACTAGCCTCATTTACAAGGCCATAGAAAGAATCACTATGGACCTTATCAATAAGGACATAGGTAATCTCCAAACTCTGGATCCAATCCAGTTTGGATTTCTTAAAGGTGGATCATGCCTGTTAAACATCGTTGACTTGTTCAAGAAAGTCACCAAGGCCATGGACGAGGGAAAGAGTGTCCATACCACACATCTTGACCTAGCCAAGGCATTTGACACAACCTTCCACTCAGGTATTATACAAAAACTATCCCAGTTGGGAATTAACCCCTTTATTAACAGATTGGTAGCCAACTGGCTGACTTACAGGCCACATACTGTCAAAGGGGGTGACTTCACCTCTATCTAAAGACCAGTCATCAGTGATGTACCAGCCACAGCGCTCTCTGCTGGGCCCCTTACTGTTCAAAGTTTATTTCTTAGAACTCCAGACAAACTTGGATGGCCTGTGGTTTGACCATGTTCATTGATGATTGCAAACTTGAAGCAATTATTGAGTCCACCAATGATGTTAATAGACTGCAGACAGGGTTAACACAGACAAAATACTGGTGCCAAAGTAATGGATTAAAGCTAAATACCAAAAACTGCATTTTTCTTCCATTTGGGAAAGCTGACATCCCTACTAATTACATTATAGACAGCACCCCTATAACTTCAGACCCAGTGGTATGTGATCTGGATGCTCTGGTTGATAGAAACCTGAACTTTAACCACTATGTATCCACAGTAGTAAGAAAGTCCTCCCACGTGGCACATTTTATAAATAAACACATTATCACTGCTAGATCTAAGGATGTTTTAATTCCATTATACTTGGCCCTCTTCAGACCAATAATTGAGTAGAATGCTCTTTTATGCACCAGGCATCTGCAAAAATTGGAGAGACCATAGATGTTTCTCACCAAGAAATAGAAGTTTACACAAAACAAGTTTTACTTGGAAAGACTGAAAGCCCTGTCACTGTATTCTGTCACCTACAGGTTGCTAAGGGTTGACCTGTGCCTGGCTTACATGATGGAAATGCTACAGACTTCTAAATCAAACTGCAGAAGGGTCACTCACTCCAGGAATATTAACCTAGCCACTGACATGAACAGGTCATGCTGCCACTTCTCTGGAACAAGATTCCAATTCACATGAAACAGAGCCCCTTCCTGATCCTCTCCCAGTGCAACCTAGATCAATAAATGGGTGACCACAAATTCACTCCTGGGGTAGTTCCCATGTCCCTTTTGCACAGACAAAGTTATTGGTAACTACCATAAGCCCTTATTTCTATGGACTTCACTCACCTAACCACCGACAATTGCAGCTAGTCGGGATAAATATGGCTAGGCTTGTAAGGGCTCTAGGATTGTTAGCAGGTAACTTTCTATGACCTATGATAACACATCACTCAAAGCAGCAATATAGTTTATCTCTTGCTTTTTAAATAGTATAGCATCTCTAACCAAGGATTCCTCAACATCTAATCCCAACCCTGCCCAACAGCCACATATCACCATATCCACTTTCACCTTCAAACCTGTGCCTGCATCCTATATAAAACATCTTAAACAAACTTAAACTATGCTCTTCTTCAGCTGATGACCTTCCAAGTGAGTACCTAAAAACGGCAGCCAATAGTATTGTCTACCCTATCTCAATCCTTATAAACAGGTCAATCTGTGAATCTCACATTCCCTCTCTCTGGAAATAGTCACACATTATAGCTCTGCACAGGAAGGAAATTCAACAGACATTAATAACTTTAGACCTATGGCAGTCTTATCTCTCCTTGCCAAAATACTTGAAAAAATGTATTCAAAAACAATTGCTAGACTATCTCCTGCAGGAAGAACTCCTATCACGTATGCAACATGGCTTCCATCCTTCCCATAGTACTAGCCCTGCCCCTCTAACCTATATTGATCCTAGAGATAATGGCAAACTAGTATCTTCCTTATTTCTAGACTTATCTAAAGCCATCAACACAGTGTGTCAGAGTAAACTTCTACTTCAAATGTCCTCACTAGTTCTCACTCAGCCTCCATTCTGTGCTCCACAAACTACCTATCCAATAAGTATCAGTCAGTACAATGGCACTCAGCACTCTGTCCTTACCTCTCAGTCACCACTGATGTACCACAAGGCGGTATCCTTGGTCCCCTCCTCTTTCAACATTGTCACCAGCACCCTCTATACTTCCACACAACAGGCCACCCTAATACAATACACAGATGAATCCACTCTCATGTGCATATCTGACAACATGCTATACCTCCAAAAATGAATCAGGAAGCTTTAAAATTCACTAAATTATAGCTTTGTAATTCACAACTCACGGACAACCCCCCCCCCCCCAAAAAAAAAAAAAAAACTAGTACTTTTCCCCAAATCTCTCTCTCTCATGAAAAAATAAAATTTAGTCATTTCTCTTGATAATACAACCATTTAATTCACTTCTCAGAGCAAACTATTTTTGGTGATAGTGGATGATAATCTTACATTTGACCTGCGTATACAAAATTGCATAAGAAAAGCTTATCGAAAACTAGGGATGCTTTACGGAGCCAAAAACTTTCTCACCAAAGCAACTAAAATTACACTTGCTACTACTTATCTGCTCCCCACACTTTTTATGGTGCTACGATCCTTACTAACCTCCAGGCATCACAAAAATCAAAACTTGAGCAATGCTATAACAAAGTTGCTAAATTTGCAGCACATATGCCTTTCAAAACCCAGCACTATGTAACACTGAAAAGCCCTAATTGGTTAAAAATGCAACATCAACTAACACATACCTAACTTCTTACCACCTGTAAAATTTTCCAGTATCCATCTGCCTGTCCAGTACTAAAAAACATTCTACAGAACCATGTTACCAGTTAGTCATTGTGATCCAGTTACTAAAAACTCCTGTCTGCCTACAAACCTAATAAATCTGCTGTGCATTCTCTACATCTGTACAAGGTTGCTAAGGCCTCTAACTCCTTACCTATATCCATCAGGTCTATACCCTCCCTCCAATCTTTCAAAACTACTCTGAAGGACTTCATAGCTAAAATCTGGCTCTGTTCTTGCTCAAAACCAGGATAAACTAGACCCCTCTACCTGTGAACAAGTACCTTTCCATTCCTTATAACTCCTTACTTTCCCCTCTTCACTTACTTCCTTACTGCTATCTAATTCTCTTCACTGACTTTCTCTCTGAATATATCATATGCCCATTTACCCTCACTTCATATTGCAGTTTCTATTTGTATTACACTAACGTATCTTTATTTTTTGTACAAACTCTCTAAAATGTCTCTAAATATTAAATGATTGTCATACACCTTCTATCAGTTTTTAAACGATGTGTTTATATTATTCAAATTTGTCATAATTATTTAAACTGCAGATGTTGAGAAACTATCCAAGGTAGGGATTAAACCTTACGTTACTTGATGGGTAGCCAATTGGCTCACTGACAGAACACACTGTCAAAATTGGTGACTCCACATCCACCAATACATCTGTCACCAGTGAAGTACCACAGGGGCCTTTGCTGGTACCCTTACTGTTTGGCCTCTATTTCTCAGATGTCCAGGTCAAATTAGACAGCCTTTAGCTCACCAAGTTCGCTGATGTTTGCAAACTGGGAGAAATCATTGAGTCCCCCAGAAATATCAACATATTATGGGAAGGGTTAACGCAAACAAATGATTGGTGCCAAAGCCATGGTCTAATACTAAATGCAAAAAAAATGCATTATTACTCCCTTTGTCTAAACAGAATTCCCTACAAACTACAATATTGAAAGCAACCCCTTGATTTCCAACCCAGTGGTGCAAAAATTGGGAACACAGGTTGATAGCAATCTGAACATTGACCACCAAGTTTGCAAAGTGGTAAGAAAATCCTTTTATGTTGCACATCTCATAAGCAAGGGCATAGCATCCAGGTCAAGGGTTGTTATAACTCTATTGTACTCGACCCTCATCAGACCACTGATCAAGTATAATGCACCCTTTTGCATGTTCCTCTCCAGGCACCTGCAGCAGCTGGAGAGATCTCACAGGGACACCAAACCATGGCCTACATGGTTAGGCTGAAAGCCTGGTCACTTTTGCTCTGTATCTTATAGGCTGCTGAGAATTGACTTGTGCCTGGCCTATAGGGCAATCTCTAATGCTGCCCTAATGGAAGTGCTGCACGTCTGCAAGTCAGATGGCACAAGAGTCACTCACTCTAGAGATCTCAACCTAGCTTGTGACATTAACAGAACATGCTGGAGAGACAGATAGGTCTCCCAGAGACTGCAACTTCTCTGGAATAGACTTCCTATTCACATAAAACAGAGCTCCTCATTGACCCTATTTAAATGCCACCTAGATAATTGGATGGAAGACCACAAATTCACCCCTGGGGTGGCACCCATGTCCCTCATGGACAGGGGCAACTGGTCTTGATCACATACCCACTCTAATCATACATTCATTCTGCAAACTACCCAAAAATTAATGATACTTGGGATTAATATGGCTAGGCTTGTAAAGGTTCTAGGGATGCTAGTCTAATGACTTCCTATGAACCTATGTTATTGTTTTATTTTTGAAGATTGTAAAATTATCGTCCTTAAAGTGTTTTGCGATGATTTGGTGTTTTTCTTCCCAGGCCTCCTCTGAAAATGGGATTTTACACCAGTCAGACTTTCCTGGTAATAAAACATCAATAAATAAATAAATAAAATGAAATCAAGAGCTACTGCTAATTACTGTTAAAAAGAAAAATAAGGATTAACAAGGAAGCAAATGTAGAAACTTTGGGTGTGATGTTGGAAGGGGGGGGTGGAGAACTTGGTACAAGACAGGTGCATGTTTTTCATTTGCCTTACCAAGGTATCCACAGGATTGCAAACAGATATGGCCATGAGGGTAGAAGACACATGATGGAGACAGGCCAGATATATTAATGTGCTAAATTTATAGACCTCATAGAAAGAAAACCAGAAAGTTATGGAGGACAATATCCAACAAAAGAAGCCTTATCTGTCATCCAGCAGGAGAAAAATGACAATGAAAAAGAGATCCAGGAGAAGGCATCTCCATGGGGTACCAGCACGGAGAGCAGAGAGTAAAAAGAAACCAGGGAGATGGCATCTCCATGGGGTACCAGCACGGAAAGCAGAGAGTAAAAAGAAACCAGGGAGACAGCATCTCCATGGGGTACCAGCATGGAGAGCAGAGAGTAAAAAGAAACCAGGGAGACGGCATCTCCATGGGGTACCAGCCCAGAGAGCAGAGAGTAAAAAGAGAACAGGGAGAGGGCATCTCCATGGGGTACCAGCACAGAGAGCAGAGAGTAAAAAGAGAACCAGGAGAAGGCATCTCCATGGGGTACCAGCACGAAGAGCAGAGAGTAAAATCAAACCAGGGAGATGGCATCTCCATAGGGTACCAGCACAAAGAGCAGAAAGTAAAAAGAGAACTGGGAGAAGGCATCTTCATGGGGTACCAGCACGTAGAGCATAAAGTAAAAAGAGAACCGGGAGAAGGCATCTCCATGGGGTACCAGCACAGAGAGCAGAGAATAAAAAGAAACCAGGGAGACGGTATCTCCATGGGGTACCAGCACGGAGACCAGAAAGTAAAAAGAGAACTGGTAGAAGGCATCTCCATGGAGTACCAGCACCGAGAGCAGAAAGTAAAAAGAGATCCAAGAGGAGGCATCTCCATGGGGTACCAGCATGGAGAGCAGAGAGTAAAACGAGAACAGGGAGAAGGCATCTCCATGGAGTACCAGCACAGAGAGCAGAGAGTAAAAAGAGAACTGGGAGAAGGCATCTCCATGGGGTACCAGCACGGAGAGCAGAGAGTAAAAAGAGAACAGGGAGAAGGCATCTCCATGGGGTACCAGCACAGAGAGCAGAGAGTAAAAAAAGAACAGGGAGAAGGCATCTCCATGGGGTACCAGCACAGAGAGCAGAGAGTAAAAAGAGAACCGGGAGAAGGCATCTCCATGGGGTACCAGCATGGAGAGCAGAGAGTAAAAAGAGAACAGGGAGAAGGCATCTCCATGGGGTACCAGCACGGAGAGCAGAGAGTAAAAAGAGAAAAGGGAGAAGGCATCTCCATGGGGTACCAGCATGGAGAGCAGAGAGTAAAAAGAAAACAGGGAGAAGGCATCTCCATGGGGTACTGGCACTGATAGCAAAAACTTTTTCCATATCAGGATCATAAAGGAAAGTAGAAACCGGGTGCAGATATTGTGGGGCTGGTGCAAGATGATGTTTAAGGTATAGGATAGCATGTTGGACTGTATTCTGAATGTCAGAGGTTTTTATTACATGACAGAGATATAAACTAACAGAAGTGTGTTAGAGTCATTCAGGAAAGTTGGGAGGGTATGACTTATGGTAACAGGAAGGAAATGCTACTGCTTTACAGAAGGCGCCAGAGTCTACACCATAAATGGGCATAGCACAGGAACCTTGAGCGTATTGTTAAGAATATTCTAGTTCCTCTCAGTTATAAAGCAGTGACATTAGAAAATGTATACATTTCTGTAACTCTTTTTGAAGAGGTGGGCAACTAGAATCTATGGCTGTGACAGTAGCTCATAGCTCAAGGTGAACAAAAACAATCTACAACACTTTCTTAAATATTAGGCTACAACAAGAGAAATTATAACTCAAAGGTCAAACAACTGAAGGTCATCAGGAAAGGTTTATGGTCAGGCATGGAAATGCAACTATGAGCATATTAGTAAGTGAAGTAATAAAAGGTTGTTTATTTTATGGAGTCTGCACAAAAGATCTGGGATAGTCACTGCTGGAAGACTTTATCTACCATCTCATCGTAGACTGACATACTGGAATCCTTTTGAATACTGACAGCTAATTAGCCAATTGTTAAAGCCAATTATCTTATCTCAGTGTTTAGGCATAACAAATCCCAACTGGGCAACCACATGGGTGTTGTCATAACTGTCACATTTTAGGCCATTAGGGTCCTTAGGACATCATGGATTCTGGCACTAGACAAGCAGCTCACATGGTACGATAATCTCAGCAAAAAGTAACAACCTTAAAGGAAAAAAATAAGTATTTGATATTCTCTGTTCTCCTGTATTTTCATTTTTTCATATTTCTGGGTCTAACACTTTAGAGTCTCAAAATTACAAGAGGGAGCCTAGTGTTACACATGGGGTAACAGAAGAGGAAAGGTAGTATATGCAGGTCTTGCAAAGCTGAATTGCAAAGTGTTACTGGAATCATAAAATAGGAAGCAATAAAATAACAGTACTTATTACTTAATTGTATTACAAAAAAGTAGAGTGGCTAAAGAGGAGAGAAGGCAAAATGGCAAACCGGGATGACAGACGTAAAGTTATTTTAAAGAAACTGGACATCATTGAGGCTCATATGGAGAATATAGTAGGCTACAAAAAATGGAAGCTTGAACAAATGTTGCTGCAAGAGCCAACATTTGATCTAATCAGAAGATATGTAAACCAACATACGTGTGAAATATTGAAGATTAAGCATAAGTTCAAAAACAAAGGACTTGCAAAGCTTGACATTCTTATAATGCTGGTGGTGGAAAGAGTGGGGGTGGGAGGGGCATTGCTATTAACATGCGTGGACCATAAGACATCCTGAAAGAGGTATTGGATGATAAGGTAGTGAAGGTAAAAATCATCAAAGAGTTTTGGCACTTGATAAACCAGCAATGAGTGGACATGGGTCCAGTGCTATGGCATTTAAAACATGAAAGGGCTAGGGACAATCTACTATTTTATATATTTATAAAAATCAGGTGGAGGTGGTGGTGATATCATTGTCATATCAGAGAAAAAGCCATCACATTCTACACAGAAACAATGAGGGTAGGTTATACAAACGACCAATGTCCAGTGTAGGAGCATGGGGAGGATTAAATGAGATGGGAGAGGGAGTAAAACAAATAACCAATGTCCAGTGTTGGAGGATGGGGAGGAATAAAGGAGATGGGACGGGGATAATACTATTGACTGATGTCCATTGTAGGAGTATGGAGAAGACTAAAAGAGATGGGATAGGGGTAATACAAATGACCAATGTCCAGTGTAGGTGGGAGAGGGGAGGACTAAATGAGCTGGGATGGGGAAGAAGCAAAGCTGTGTGGAGGATCTGGTGCTGCAGCAACAAATGTCATGGCAAGGTCAGCAGCCAGGACAACTTACAATGCCTCTACAATAAACTGAAGGAAAAGCCAAATAAAGTGCTCATTTTCATGTGGAGACAGTCAAAAATAGGGCTGAGTACCAGCTTGTCAGTTAATTAGGTCAACCAAGATAACTCACAATGCTCTGCCAGAGAGGAGTGAGTGAGAGAGAGAGACAGCAAGAGAGATAGAGAGAGAGAGAGATGGGAAGGAGACTGCACTACAGGTGCAGAGCACCATTAGAGACCCCTGAAACAAAAATCAAGATGGCTGTCAAGCATATGAGGTACTCTAAGGGGAGAAGAGGCAAAGGATCAATTAAGTGGAGCAGAAGAGGAAGAAATCTGAGATATATGAAATTATGAAGAGGAGGAGCAGAGGAAGAATGCATGGAAAATCAGATCCAGGCAGACAACAGAGTTGATATTAATGGCCATTTAGGTAGAAAAAGGCACACCTTTCTTAATCCATGCAAGATAAACTAGGCATGGAAGTGGAACCCAATAGTGTGAGAACCTCTGCAAGAAACCTTAGACAAACCAAGCTTCCTTATGATGTTATTATCTGAAGTACTTACCTTCATTTGCTCTGCAACCTGTGGGTATTGGATCCGACTCGGATCCAAGCCGGCAGCTTTCCAAGCTAATAGATCCGAGCTCCAAGCTCCTCCCTTACCCATAATGCCCTGCCATCTCCCTCTAACCCTCATATCTTGTTTGCCTTGGCTTCCATAAGCTTCTCTAGAACGAGCTCCGAGCAATATTACTGTAAGTTAAGCTTTAAAAACTTCTTTTCTGTCAGATTTTTCCTTTTCTTGGTGTGTGTGAACTCCCCCTATATTTTGTAGTCTTTGTTGGATAGTTCTCTTGTATTTTAGTTAAGTTAGTTTTATTCCCCTCCCCCCTGCATGTGTGGAGGTGTGTGCTTGTGGGCCTACTTTTCTATATCCTATAAGCCATTTTCTCAAATGTACCGAGTGTGGCCATAAGCTGTCTCCAGCAGATGGTCACACTCGGTATGTCCTTTGCCTGGGGGTTGACCACCTTTCTTCGGGCTGTACCATATGTGCAGCCTTCAACCCCAGGGCTTCGAAGGATAGGAGGTTAAAGCTCATTCTGGTGGGCCTTTTGCCCCCAGACTCTGCTTCTTCCACCTCAGTGGCACCGGCCGTGACTGTGGCTGCCCCACCTGTCACTCCTGATCCCCTGGCTGGGACTCACCCTCCCACCTTGGCTCAAGAGGATAGGGAAAGTAGAAAAAAAGAGAGGAAAATCGAGAAAGTGAGAAGGAGAGACACTGGAGCCATAAAAGGCGGTCCGAATCCACCTCTTCTGCACTGCCATCTAAGAAGCTCCCCTTGAGGTCTCCAGGCCTTCCCCCTCTCGGCTTCATTCTCCACGCTTCTCCCCAGAGCCAGAGGTGGAGACCCGGTCACCTTCGAGGTCATCCAGGCAGCCTTCCCGGCCAGCTTTGGTGGCCTCATCTAGATCCACCAGAAGCTTGTCAGACACTGATATGGACCGGATGATGCGTCAATTTCTTCAGGCCCAGATGCAGATGGGAGTGCTCTTGACTCCCCGCCCACTGGGGGGGGCTCGACACCTTTTTTCACCCCCATCGCTCCTTCTCCGACCCACTTTCAGGGCTCGGAGCTTTCGGATCCGACTAGCTTCGGAGCCGGGGTAAGGTCGGCACCGACAGTGCTTCCTACTTCAGCGCCGACTGTACCCTTGAGTCTGTCAGATCCATTTTTGGATCCGAGCTCTTGGGGCCGTGAGCTGAATGTTGGATCCGAGACGGCCAGTGGACCTTCGGCTCCATCAAGGTCGGGGCACACTACCCTTTCGGATCCGGTCGGGTCACCTTCGGCGCCAATCCGCACGTCGGATCCAAGGGGAATGCTTTCAGATCCAAGGGAAAGCAGTTCCCCCTCGGCATTTGACATTGTGGAGAGGGTACTCTCGAGGGATTCGAGGCCCCAGGCTCTTGCTTCGGATCCACCCACCATTCCCACTCATACAGGCCTGTCCTCCATCATCCGGCCCCAGGGACAGCCTGCGCCTACGTCCCAGATTGTTCCCATAGGGGAACAGGACATCGTTGGTGAGGGCTCTTCGGACAGCCCCCCCGAGGAGGTCCCTCACAAATGGAAGTGCAAGAGGAGGCACTTGGACTCACCCAAGTCCCTCACAGAGGACACGGACTTGGAGGAAGGAGAAAATTCCCCAAGGTCACCCCCAAAGACGTCTCCTTCGGAGGCATCATGGAAATGTTACGCATTAGAGGGGGGGTGGTCTGCCCAAAAACCTTCCTCGGATGAGTCTGTGTTTCTGGAGGCATTTGATGCAGGTCCATCTACCTCTTGGGTGTCCCCTCCAGCCGATCACCTGGTAGACCTCATTACTACCAGGGCATGGAAAGAGCTGGACACTGTTGAACCAATTCCTAAGAGGCCGGACAGGATCCTCAGCCCTCCCATGGACAGGACAGTTTAAAGCAAGGGTGCCCCAGTTAATGCCATGGTGGTGGCGGCTGCCACTAAAAAGGAATTAGTACAGGAGAGTTCCTCGGTGCATCCTCCAAACAAGGAGTCTCAGATGATGGACCATTTGGGAAAGCGGATGTTTTCTTCAGCGACCTTCAATGAAAGGTCACTGAATTATATGGCACATGTGATTAGACTTCAGCGAGACCTGATTAATGAGTACTCTGCATCACCCCTAGAGTCCATGTCGGCCGAGGACAAGTGTACCTTCTCAGCTTGAATGGCCGCTTTCAAGTCAATCACCAACACGTCTATGCGGCTCCTTTTCCATGCTACGGAGGGAGCGACTAGAGCTAGTGGAACAGGCGTCGTCTTAAGCAGACAAGCCTGGCTCCATCTCTGCAACTTTGTGGAACCCTTCAAGGTGTCCTTCGTGAAGGCCCCCTTCGAGGGTTCCACACTCTTTGGCAAAACCGTCCGTGATACACTTCTCCAGAGCGAGAAAGACGGGAAGACTTCTGCTATCGGGATCTGCTTCTCGGCTCCTCAGAGGTCCTACTCCAGGAACCAAAGAGGACAAAAGAAGGTGTGGTTCTGTAAAGCTCAACAATCCTGTTTCGCTCCGGATACCTCGTCCTTCAGAGGCAGAGGACAGGGTGGACGCCGGCCCAGGGGCAGAGGGGGCCCGAAAAATTTTGGGTCGAGAGAACCTTTTTCGGATTGACCTGCACAACAGCCCTGAGGGGTTGCCCGACTGCTCCTCTCTGGAGGCAGTCAGGGGGCGCTTCTCGGAACACCTGGAAAAATGGGAGTCCATCACAACAGATTGTTGGGTGCTCCAAATCATATCCAGAGGATATTCAATCCCCTTCCTATCTCACCCTCCCAGAGCAACAAAACTCCCCGATGTCCCACCCAATCAGAGGGAGGCAGCAGCATCAGAAATCTTAGGGCTGCTAAGAAAAAGAGCCATCCAGCGCGTCCCCCCCGAACAATCCGGATCAGGCTTTTACTCCAGGTTCTTTCTGGTGCCAAAAAAGACGGAGGACTTAGGACCCATCCTCGACCTGTCAACGCTGAACCTGTCAATTGCCAAGGAAAAGTTCCAGATGGTCACTATTCAATCCATTCTCCCACTTCTACAGGAGAACGACTGGATGTGCTCAACAGACTTCAAGGATGCGTACTACCACATTTTGATGGACAGACCATCCAGGAGGTTTCTCCGCTTTCGGCTGGGAGCCAGCCATTATCAGTTCAGGGTCCTACCCTTTGGTCTCACCACAGCCCCCAGGGTGTTCACCAAGGTCATGGCAGTTGTAGGGGCCCAACTGAGGCTTCAGGGAATACAGGTCTTTCCGTACCTGGATGACTGGATCCTAACTGCCCCCACCAGGCATCAACTCTGCTCAGGCAGGGACTACTTCTTACGCCTTGCCCATTACCTAGGGATCACGACAAATCTCCCAAAATCCTCCCTTCAACCCACTCAGATTTTGGAATTCATAGGGGCCAGGATAGACACTACTCAATCCAGAGTCTTTCTGACCACGAACAGGCTTCGCAGTCTGAGCCTTCACATTCTAGATCTCTTATGATCCTCAGCCCCACCAGCGGAACTAGTCCTGAGGGCCCTGGGATCTATGGCAGTGGCCACCAATCTATCCCCCTTCGCTCACCTCAAGATGAGGATCCTTCAGTGGACGTTACAAGTACAATGGTCCATCCTCTGTCAACTCCTGACCACACCTATTCCTCTCACCAGGATTTGCAGGGAATCGTTTCTTTGGTGGCTCCATTCCAGAGACCTTCGAGAAGGCCACCCCTTTGTTATACCCCTTCCCCAAGTCACGGTGACCACGGACGCTTCTCTCCTCGGGTGGTGGGGCATTGCATGGGTAGATCCATCCAAGGCACGTGAACTTTCACAGAGACCTCACTGCATATCAATGTCCTGGAGATAAGGGCAGTGCTTCTAGCGTTCCAAGCTCTCCATCCCCTTCCCCCTCCAGGAACTATTGCACTTCAAACAGACAACATGGTGGTAGTCTGGTACATAAACAAACAGGGGGAACCAGATCCTATCCACTTTGCAGGGAGGCAATGACAGTATGGGAATGGGCGATATCCACCAACCGCTTTCTCATAGCAATGCACATACCGGGTCGGTCAAACATCTTAGCGGACAGGTTGAGTCGGACGATCCTCTCACCTTATGAGTGGTCTCTGAACCCTGCTGTAGCGAAACAAATCTTTCTCCAATGGGGTCAACCTTGCTGCGATCTCTTCGCCTCGCCTTCAAACACAATGTGCAGTGAATTCTTCGCTCTGATTCCCCCACCAGGGGGAAACCCCCAGAGACGCTCTAGTTCATGCTTGGCCATCTGGTCTTCTGTATGCTTATCCTCATCTTCCCTTGATGACAAAATTCTTGCAGAAAGCTCATCGGTTGGGGAGCAGAATTATCCTCATAGCCCCATTCTGGCCTCGCCAAACCTGGTTCCCTTACCTACGGTCTCATCAAGTACATCCTCCTTGGATTTTGGATCCCAAACTGGATCTAATCTCTCACCCATTAGGATTGAAGACCCCCAATCTGGGCTACCTCAAGCTGTCAGCTTGGTTGATCCAGTTCCCTTGATGGCTAGGACTCCCGGTATATCATCTTCGGTTAAAGCCATCCTGGTGGCCGCCCATAAACCATCCACCAGGAAGATCTACAACAGTAAATGGAAATGTTTCTCGATCTGGGCAGAGCACAGAAACTTAGATCCCTTTATGGCTCCAATTCCAGCAGTCCTAGACTTTCTTTCACATACCTTTGATCAAGGAGCCAGTGCTTCTACTATTAAAGTTCAATTTGCAGCTATCTCCCACTACCATGTTGGTAACAACTCAGGGATGCTAGCATCCTCCAAAATATGTGAGGCTTTCTTGAAAGGAACCTTTTTGTTAAGACCACCCGTGAAAGATCCAGTTCCCCCATGGGATCTTACCATAGTTCTTCAAGCTCTGACTGGGCCCCCCTTTGAGCCCACGGCTTTAGTCGATTTGAAATATGTATCATGGAAAATGGCTTTTCTGATTGCCATTACTTCTGCGAGAGGAACATCAGAACTTCATGCTCTTTGCAGTAAACCTCCCTATATCATTTTTCATAAAGACAGGGTCTCCCTCAGGACTAATCCCTCCTTTCTTTCCAAGGTGGCTTTGAAAGTCAACATCAACCAGACCATTAATCTGCCTGTTTTCTTTCCAAATTTCCAAAATAAAGGAGAATACAGACTGCATTGTCTGGATGTTCACAGACAGTTAACGCTTTTACTTAAATAGAACAGCAGATCTTCGAAAATCTGACCAACTTTTTGTTTCCTTTGCAAAATCTTGTCTGGGCAAGCCAGTTACTAAGGTAACCTTAGCTGGATGGATTTCACAGTGCATTCTCCTAACTTACAAAAGCTCTGGTCGTCCTGAGCCCCTGAGAGTACGAGCTCATTCTACCCGATCCATGGCCTCTTCTGCTGTCTTCTGGTCAAAGGTTTCCTTGGATGACATTTGCTCGGCAGCTACTTGGGCTTCCTCTCATACCTTTATTACACACTACAAATTGGATTTGATCTCCAGAGGACGTGCTTCGTTTGGCTCAACAGTGCTCCAGAATATCCTTCCATAAGGACCTCCCAAGTTGTTGGTATCTGGGGACTCTGTCCCACAGGTTGCAGAGCAAATGAAGTTAACTACTTTGGATAAAGAAGTTATGTACTCACCATAACATTCCATCTGAGCAGGTAACTTCATTTGTCTGCAACCGACCTGCCCTCCATCCCCCACACCCTTAGTTCATTATCTAAGAGTCAGGATATGGCTTCCTTTCATGGACATCATTGTAACAGTTTGGAACCACTCCTAGGTTATGGAATTCCTTATTGCCCTTTGGCAAACTCGATCTGAGGGTTAGAGGGAGATGGCAAGGCATTATGGGTAGGAGAGGAGCTTGGAGCTCAGATCTATTAGCTTGGAAAGCTGCCGGCTCGGATTCAAGTTGGATCCGATACCCACAGGTTGCAGACAAATAAAGTTACCTACTCAGATGGAACGTTATGGTATGTACATAACTTCTTTTTTGTTTGTGTTGTGTATGCATCTCTTTGGTGATGTGAAAATTTGAGAAAGTTGAAGTGACAGATTAGGAGAAAATGGAGATGGTCATGGAAGAGGAGGAGTTTCCATTGTGGACTAAATAGTGACATATAAAGGCAAAAATCTAAAAGATAGTACAAGCACCATGTTGTATATCTAACCTGTAGCCTGTAAGGGCTACAGGACTTAAAAAAAAAAAAAACAAAAAAAACCAAAAAGAATGATACTCTGGATCATGTCCCCTAGACCCATGGCTTAGGTATAAACTGCATGTTACAGACCAAATAGTAATAGGATCATGCAACAAATAACTACACTAGTAAGAGATTCAACATCTTTATTCAGTTCTGAAGGATGAGCAATGTTGTTTAGTGACTGTCCAGTAATTGCTACATTACTTAAGTAGCTACAGAGGAGGAGGTACCAAATCTAATGGGTGACAGCTGGGCTTCTGGATGGTGGGACTCCTTTTCACCTGTTTTGCATAGCCAATAAGACTTGGTGTCCTTTTTACCTGTTTTTGCATTTGAAATAATACTTGATGTTTACCCAGCAAATAAGTAATCTTTTAGGTTCATAGGTGTTTACTAGGCTAATTACTACAAGGGCTCTTTTTAAGCCTAGCCATGCATCTCAAGTCTCTAACAAGTTCTGATACTCTTGATAAGTTTAAACAAGGGTTTGGGAGATGAAACATTTACAAGCACAGGCCTGCGAGATGAACCATTTACAGGTTGCCTCTGTGCATTAGAGGCATAGGTGCCAAACCAGGGATGCATTTCCTGTTCCCCATCAAATTTTCTATGTTGCACTTGAATTGGTTTAGGGAAGAACTCTGCTTCACATAGATGGGGAGCCTGTTCCAGGGACAGAGTAGTCTCTGGGATACATAGCTGTCTCTTCAGCAGGTCCTATTTATATCACAGGCAATGTTAAGAATGGGTAATTCTGGTGCTGTTTTTTGCAGATATGCAGGAGGTCCATCAGAGTGGGGTCTGACAATTCCCTGTATGCCAGGCATAGATCTCCCCTCAAATACTTGTAGGAGACAGAATATAGGGATAGGCCCTCGAGGTGGTCTGCATAGCCTCCTAAAAGGAAGAGACCTAGATCCATTTTGAAAAAGATCACCAGTTCAGTAAGTGGTACTTCACCAGATGATTCCTCCTCCATAATGGATTCTGAAGCACCATATACTGTAGCACCTCCTGCTCCTAATATAGAAACTCAGATACCCCTTTAGAGGCAGGGTATGGAGGGGAGGGAGAAAGCATCATAGGAATAAACAGTGTAGATACACTACTAAAACTGATGACACACAAATAGACACTTGCAGCAATGTTTTGAACATTTCTTCAACACCAGTCACACAAGCTGAATTGCAGCTTTTAAATAAAGGACTCAACTTTGTACCCACTTTTTTCATCTCAGAGGATTCATTAGCACAAGATGTTATTGATTTCTGCCGTCTATTGAATCTTAGGTTTTATTTTGATTTTTCATCTAATTTCTTTGATTCTGACATTTTTAGATTTTGGAAGTCTACATTTATGCCACTTATGCATCACGCAGTCCATATGTTTCAACACATGGTTCTCAAAGATCTACTTTTCCGGTCCCTGGAATTTTGGACCAAGCCTCACAGCCTTTCCAGTACTGAACAACAAATCATTAATGATTTATAAAAAAACAGGGATCTGGTCATTCTACCAACTGATAAGGGTGGAGTTATAGTGGTCATGGACTGCTGCAAATATGATGCCAAGGCCCAGAGACAGTTGAAGGATAGTCGGTACTACATGCACATGCCCCTGGATCCTGGTCCTAAATTCAAACAAACTGACTAATTTCTTATGCTGGCAAGGGATGAAGGTATTATTTCTCAGTCTACTTTGTACCACCTTACTATCCCTGATCCCAGGCACCAGTATTTATACCTGTTACCTAAGATCTATAAAAACTTACATGACCCCCCCCCCCCCAGTGTCACTGTTCTTGACACAATATCGCCATCCTCTTCTCAAATATGTTAGATCTCGTATTCAGGACACCACTCAATTTCTACGGTTAATTTCAGATATACAACTCAAGCCATATTGGTTGTTATGCACCCCTGATGTAGCGTCTCTCTATATACCAATATTCCTCATTGGGTGGGTTTAGGGGACTTGAACATTGGCTTTATCAAGTCAAGCTCTATCCACCCGGCTTTAACACATTTCTTATTGGCCTTGCAGAACATGTACTTACTAAGAACACCTTCTACTATCATGGTAAATGCTTCTGGCAGGTTCAGGGGATGGCCATGGTGCCTTCATTTGCCCCCATTTATGCTGATCTTTTCATGGCTTATGTGGAAGAGCAATTGATTTATGATGTTACCCACAATTTATATCTTGAGGAAACTGATATGTGGAGATGCTACTTAGATGATTGCTGGATGGTTTGGAAAGCTGATGAGGGGTATTTGTATGATTTCATGGAATACATAAATGGGAATAAGTGGGGTATCCAGTTTACTGCCAACCATAATGTTAATGAAATCACCATCTTGGATGTTCTAATTACTAGAAATCTGGACCAAACTTTGGATACACAGATTTTTCACAAGTATCCACAATATAACTCATTGTTACATGCCTCCAGCTTGCACCCACCCCATATCACACGTAACATTCCCAAATCACAATTTTTTTGCATAAGACAGATTTGTTCCCACCCTGATAAATACCATGATTATAAACAGGACCTCATCAACAGGTTTAAATCCCAGGGGTAAAAAACTGGCACGATATTGACAGCCAGTTATCTGGCATCCTCAATGAATAGGAATGACCTTCTGGCATACAAGGATAAACAACAACTTGGACAACCTGTACTTAGACTAACCACCACCTTTGGACACAATACCAGTGTTTTGTTAGATACTGTCAACAAACATTGGAATATATTATTAGAAGATGACAGGTTATCCAGTTTTTACATGACGGATGCCTCTTTTCGTACCATAGAGGGAAAACCATGGGTTCCTATTTCAATCACTATAAACAGGGTTTGATTTGGGGGAATCCTTCCAAACCACTTTAACTGGGGAATTGTTACAGGAGTGCCATCCATGCAGTCATTCTGTTCACAGTGCTAGGGTGGCTAAGTCCATGCAGTTTACAGGTAAGAATACTGGGTCGGTTTTTGATATCAGATTTTTTTGAAAATTGCAGAACGGATTGAATTATATACCTGGCCACTTGCATGTGTTCCACCTTCTACATTGGCCAGACCTCCCATCCTGTGAGGCTACAGATATCCGAACACCTCAGTGACATCAGGTTAAAAAAAAACAATAATGCATTATTTAAGCATTATTTGACTCATACCACAGCCTCTATTAGGTTTACCATTATTGACAAGATAGTTGGTGACCGGGCTAATAAATGAGGTTCGCATGATATATTGAATAGGAAAGAAAAAAGTGGATAATTAAGCTGGGGGGGTTATTTCCACCAGGTCTAAATGAGCATCTTTAGCCAACCAATCAGGGGAACTTTTGTTGTGCTGTGTGAACACTTTAATGTATATTAGGCTTGGCTTTTTTGTTTGATTTTTAACACTGAAGAAGGCCTAGTAACTTCTGGCCCGAAACCAGTCTAATTTGCCTAATTTATGTTTAAATAAACATACATACTTTTAGGTACCTTTGCTTTTGTGTGCTGGCCTGTGTTTTTTTATTTTTTATTGCAGTCTGCATAGGACATTTTACTTATGCTTTGTATTTTTTTAATGAGGAACCTCTGTGGAAGTTCCAATTGTTGTATATGCCTGGTTAGGTACATACCAAAGGGGCACTGTACTCAGTGATAGATCTAATGAATGCCGAATACTTTGGAACAATAACTTCCTTGGACTAAGATGTCATACCTTTGTTTATAAGTTGCACAACATAGAATGATGTCCTCACTACTGCAGGCATATGATTACCAGTACCTTCAGATAGTGAAAACTAAGGCTAGAGGTACATGGGAGAATGTGGGTATAAATATTACCTGCAGAGCTTCATCTAAGTAGCTGTTATGGCAGATGATCAGCAGCAACTACCCTACCTTGTCAGCATGGATGGGGGAAATGACCATACATGCATCCTCATGGCATACCTAAAGACTCTTAAGTCTAGCTGCTGAGGAGTACAAAATTGGTGAAAGTGGGAGGTAGGGGGACAGTAGTGAGTTAGAATGGACTGGGTCTGAATGAATCAAAAAAAGCGAGGACGTATATTGAGAAGCTATATATTGAAAGGGAAAAGTTATAGTACACCTACTGGGGTTAAAATTTATCAAGGGAGAAATGCAAAAGATATAAAAATGGCTACAAATGAGTAGGAATGCATTGTTTTCCAAGCTGAGAATAAAACAGGAAGAAGACTGGTAGAAAAGAAGAAAGGGGGAGAGTGGAAGGTGAATCATGCGTAGAGGTGCTTTTGAGGATGGAGGATAGGACAGGTAAAGGGATTCTTTTATGGCCCAAACAGATATGAAAGTAGAGGAACTGCTAGCGTAAGGCAATAGAAAGGGTGACACAACAGTGACAGACTGATATGATGATGGGTTTTAATGAGGTATTACAGGCAAGTTTAGACAAATTATATGAGATGGTAGCGTTCAGCGTGTAATGTCAGAAAAAATAATGTATGAAACTGATAGGAATGCTAAATGTCGGGAGGGAAAATAGGGGGTGGTGAAGCAGTTTATTTTTTAACAGAAAGGTAAGCAGGCAAGAAATTGTTATAGGATGTTAGTGAATAATCAGAGGGGCCAGAAGCTGTTGAATACTGGGGTTGAATGGGCGAGAGGGCACTTAGTGATCTAAAAAGGGCAATTTTTAAAACTATTTACTACCACAACAGAGGTGTACTTGGAGGACATTTTAAGCTTAGCCAATTTCCCTTTTGGTGCTTGAATTACCATTTCCTGATTGGTTTTATCTATCCCATGGTTGATAATTGTATATTAGCACTAGTGAGAATAACTGTGATCACACTATAGATAATTTGAGGGAACCCATGTAAGGGATGCAGCATTTAGGAACTGTCTCTATCCATTAGTGCACGAGGGGCAATCCTGGAGTACATTTTCTATTACTCATCCTTAGATCCAAGTTGCATTTGCATATGGACAGGGATGACCTTTGTTTTACTTGAATGGATAGTCTGTTCTGGAAGAGTGGTAGCATCTGTGATATATCTCAATCTCTCCACAACATTCAGTTTAGATACCTGGACTGAGTATTTCTGATGTCTTTTAACTTGTTGATGTTCAGTAGGTCCGTCTGTATTAATCCGGAGGATGCCTTGTATGCCAGATATTTCACCTCTAAGCACACTGTACAATACTGAGTATAGGGATAAATCTTTGTGGTGGTCCATGCAAGACCTATTGTTTAGGACTTGTATCCTTTTAGTATGGTATTTCTATGAGTACTCCAATTGTTCCATAGGTCTGGACAGATACATGCCAAGGTGGGCATTATACAAAATGATTGATCTAATGAGGGCTTTGTAAAGGAGGGACAATAACATCTCCAGATCTAGTCACAATCAATTTGCTTATAAGCTGTGCAACATAGAAAGACTTTCTTATGACTCTGGGCACATGTTGGTCAAAAGTTAGGTCACTGTACACTCAAGTTCCCGAACGCCAAACAACTGGGTCATTTCTCAGGGGGCCTTGTCAATTTGGCATTTCCCTGCAGTAGATTACTTCCCAAAGGATACAATAATGTATTTCTTGGAATTTAGTTTCAATTCATTATTCTGTAACCAGTTATTGTTTGATACAAACCTTCCTGAATGATGGCTAAGTCATTTGGGGATTCGATAACTGTTCCTAGCTTGCACTCATCTCAAACTTAGTTAGCCAAAGCCCTTTGGTGTTTCCTTTTACTTTTGAGATGTATATGCCAAACAGAAAAATTCTCAGCTCAGAACCCTGGGGGACCCCACTGGTGACTAGTTTCTTCCCCTCTTTTGATCTCTTGCATCCTGTGAGCAAGTATACAGTACAAGTATGTGTTCTTTGATTCACCTTCCTGATTGTATTAGCTTCAATATATTAAATTATATTCCTTGTATAATACAGCAGCACTTGTTAAAATGTGTTTTAAATTTGTAGTTTTGAACAGTCTTCTAGTAAGCAATGAAACAAAATGTATGAACCAATAATGACAAAACTACCCATTTCAGAAAATTTCAAGGATCTGGAAAAAGCCAAAATGTATTTGGGGGGGGGGGGGCAAAACCAGGGACACATTTTAAATATTGCTTTTATAATCTTAGAAAGTTGATAAAAAGTGTTTTGTGTTACCATGTGTTTCCTGAAAGATAGAAAAACTGAAACTTAAAGGGCTATCATTATTTAGTGAATTCAGTTCTCACTGATTTGACAGAAAACCACAAATTTGAAGAAGAATAGACCAAAAGTATGATCCAAATATTCTGTGAAAATCTGGACAGTGAAGAGCTATGGACTCAACTCCCTGAATCACAAGTTGTGGTATAGGTAGAGAATTCACACTCTTGCTTCTTGTACCTAAAGTACAAGATTTGAGCCTGAGTAGCACTAACCACCAGGTATACCTAACTGGTGCATTTACACACACACACACACACACACACACACACACACACACACACACACACACACACACACACACACACACACACCTACACACTCTCTGGCAGATGCAGACACCCACACACACTTTCTGGCAGATGCAGGCACCCACACACACTTTGGCAGATGCAGACACCAACACACACTCTCTCTGGCAGATGCAGACACCCACACACACTCTCTGGCAGATGCAGAGACCCACACACACTCTCTGGCAGATGCCGATACTCACACACACACTCTGGCAGATGCAGTTACCCACACACACTCTCTGGCAGATGCAGACACCCACACACACTCTCTGGCAGATGCAGACACCCACACACACTCTCTGGCAGATGCCGATACCCACACACACTCTCTGGCAGATGCCGATACCCACACACACTCTCTGGCAGATGCAGACCCCCCCCCCACACACACACACATGCAGACACCCACACACACTCTCTGGCAGGTGCAGACACCCACACACACTCTCTGGCAGGTGCAGACACCCACACACACTCTCTGGCAGATGCAGACACACCCACACACTCTCTGGCAGATGCAGACACCAATGCACACATGCAGACACCCACACACACTCTCTGGCAGATGCACACACACACACATGCAGACACCCACACACGCTCTCTGGCAGATGCAGACACACCCACACACTCTCTGGCAGATGCAGACCCACACAGACATGCAGACACCCACACACACTCTCTGGCAGATGCAGACCCACACACACACATGCAGACACCCACACACACTCTCTGGCAGATGCACACACACACACACACACACACACACACACACACACACACACACACACACACACACACACACACACACACACACACACACACACACACACACACACACACACACACACACACTCTAGCAGCAATATCAGCACTGGGCAGCAGGCATGGCAGCAATGACCCGGGCAACTCTCAGAAGTCGAGCAATGATAAACACTTGGGGGGGGCAGCATAAGTCCTGCAAATAAAAGAAGAAAACTCTCCGTACCAGCAAGACTGGCTCTGGCAGCATCAATGGAACAGCAGCAGCATAAATCCTGTAACACAGAGCAATAAGAGAACAAGAACAGCTAGTTCAGTTAGTTTAACTTCTGTGCATGAATCCTCATTAGCGTGCGACACATGGGTCCTCCCGTAACTTCCATGAGCAAATCCACGTTAGCATGGGAACTCTACTTCATTAATTTTTCCCAACAGGTCTTTCAGCTGTAAAAGTGGGTGGAAGCCCCCCCCCCCTTGTTCTATGGTTCCAGAACCCATGTGAATGATGCAACTTAAACTGAGGCAGACACTGGAAACATATCCAAAACAGGAGTGCTAAATCATTGTCTGATCTCAGTTCTATGTAAAGTGCTAAGGAAAGGAAAAGAAAAGAGAGGCAGAGAATAGAACCTGAGCATACGGAATGGTTCTGACCATTTAAAATAGTAACAAAAGATGGCTGGGGAGCTAATCCAAAGGGGGAAAAAATCAGAATAAAAAGGGGAGGTGAGAATTAAAGGGTGAGAGAGAACCAAAGCTTACATTTTGAGCAGAAATGATGGGATATAGAAACGAACAAAGCAAAGGGTGAGAAGAGTGATAAGGAAGACCGAGATGAAACTGAGGAAGCATCAGAAAAATGTAAACAAAGTGGAGGAGGAAGGTATGGAAGGTATTTGTGCAAAGTCCGTGGGTAAGACGGGCAGGATCAACAAAATGCAGGAGGAATTAGAGGCGGTAGAAGGAGAATGGATTCAGGCAAAAAAGGGGAGTAGAGACATTATTGATGAAATAAAGGAGAACTAAAGACAAACTTTTAATGTGCAAATGTATAAATGCAGACAAGAGTGTGAGATGCTCGAGTACAAACAGCGACAGGTAGGCGTGTTATCAAGAATGAAAACAAAAGTGAGAGGAGATTTGAGTGCATGAAGAGAATCAGGTAGGGTGATGTTTAAGAATAGGAAGGAAAAAATGAGAGAGGAATAAAGAGAAGAGATGGATAAAAAGGTCAGCATGAGAGAGATGGTTTCCGAATTGATTATTATAAGTTGGTGGGAAAAAATATAAGGAAATAACTCGCAAGTATGCTTAATAAAACAGGGGAAAAACAAGAGGTGCTGGAATTAATGTGGTGACCAGTGATAGTAATATTGTATAGGAAAAGGGAAGAAAAGGGGACCTGGAAAAGTACAGATCAATTTCTTTATGCAACAGAGATGCATAACGTATGGCTAGGATACATGCAGCTGGGCTGGTTACATTATTCCTGAAACTGATGTGACAATCATAGGTTGGATTTATGAAAGTTTGGTCATCTGTGGAATATTACAGATTATTGTTAAGTTTCATAATAGGGAAAGACCAATGCAGCAGGGCTGATACTCACTGATATAAAGAAGACATTTGATAAAGTATGTTAGGGCTATGATGATGATGGTACTGAAGTAGAAGTTAGAGGAAGGAGGAGGGTTATGGATATTAGAGCATTAGGGTAAATAGTGGTTTATCAGATAAGGAGAGTTCAAGCAAAGGAACAAGGACATGGGTTGTTGCTAGGCTAGGGCGCTTACAAGTCTAGGTTGGGGGGGGGGGGTGCAATGCTCTCCCATGATTGTTAGTACCAGATCCAGTATGTTTCACCTCCTGCTTGGAGTGTGCACTGTCTGTTCCTGGATGCTTGTATGAATAAAGTGCAGGAACTGTCATGCCTGTGAGTCTGAGGCAATGCAAGTTTTCCAGATTATAGAGGGGTTGTAGTCGCCCATGAATAGGATGTATGGTCGAATGCTGATCACCTCTAGTAAGTTTATGTATGAGTAGTAAGCTTCTAAGAACATATATGATGACCTCCAGCTAGCCTTGATATTGTGATGGACCTAATATATGGGGACTTGCATGTGAATGAATTCCATGGAATCATCCTATTTAATCAACCTGGAGATATGTTTCTTGCTAATGTAGATCGAGGTATCTCCACCTTTGGCCCCAGCTTGTGCTGTTGTTGGTCTAAATGTGTGGAAGGCAATGCACCCTGACACTTCTGGAGTACTTTCTATGGCTTTAAACCAAGTCTTGGTCACAGTACAGATGTCTACATTCTCCATGGTGAGGAGGACTTGAAGGGTGTGGAATTTTTTGTTTAGGTTCCTAGCATTAAGCAGTAACACCTTAAGGTTGCCTGGAGACTTTTTCACTTTGTTGGTAGATTTGTCTTTTTGGCATTGCCTAAAATAGACTCTAAGGGAGGTGGATACAATTTTAGCCAATATCCAAAAGCCGGGGGGGGGGGCAGGTGCAGCCCATTCTTGGTAAAACAATGTGGCCTGTTGACCAAGTCCTCCCATGTTGACAGATATTGGCCCCCCCACCCCAGAATTACTACAGAAACAAAGTCAGTTGTTAAAATCAATCGTTTCATGTTCATACTGTGGCATCATCCTTTCTGAAGGTAGACTGCTCCTCAACGCAAGGCTGATACTTGACTGAGACACATATTCTGAGAGATCCATTATGTTTCTTTTCATATAATCCAGTGAAGTGCATCCCAGGTTATTTACACACACATGGACTGTGATAGAATCCTATTGATACCTAGGGTATAGTGAAGAGTGTGTGTGTGATACTGCAGATCCTGGCTTCAAACAGGCAACTAAGTATTATGGTCTCTTTGTCCAACCTGGTGAATTGGGCATCTGTATGTCACACAATGGAGTCCCCAGTGACAAGAGTACTGGGCAAATTATATGCTTGCCTTATGGGGTTTGCACTTAGGAGACCATTGCATGTAGGCTTATGTGAGATGCTTTTGTGTTTCTTTTGGTGTGCATTTTAGTGTCTGCTGAAGAGCAGTGTTGCTGTTATGTGGCTTTGGAGGTCTGGGATTTCGGAAGGTTTTTTTTTAAGTGCCTCAGCATGAGGCAATCTGTGTGCAGTGAGCAGTATGTATAAGGGAAGTAGTGTGGGTATTCTTGACAACATTGCTTGTATGCAAGATATGTTGTGTATTTACATCTCTTGTGTACTGTGTTATTTGTTAATAATTAACTGGCTGTCTAAGAGCATGAGATGTTTGCTGTATTGCTTTAGGATGCCCAAATCTACTAAACTTGCCACTTATACATTAGGAAACTGTATATCCATACTGTCCTGTCTTGTAATATGAAAATGGCATTTAGGATTAAGGACTGGGTTTTAACAGGGGATGCCTAGAGTAGTTTCTTGGGACAAGATGTTGTATACTGCTAGGATATGGCATTGGCAGTGCTATTCCATGTGCAAACTAGCTGCTCTAAGCTTAATTCAGCATAACGCCACACTATTTAACAGGTATTGGAGCTAATTCTAAATTTTACTGTCTAGGTGTTTGCTGCTATACAGGCAAATGATATCTTTGGTCTCCTCTGATAGTCATCATGGTCATACAGAAACTGACAAAGAGAATAAAAAGATTTCCAGGAAGGTAATAGGAGTCTGGAAAGGAGTCAGGCATAGTGTATCATTCCGAGAACTCACTGGTGGTAGGGAAGGCATAGCTGTA
Source organism: Protopterus annectens (assembly GCF_019279795.1). Lineage (NCBI taxonomy): Eukaryota > Metazoa > Chordata > Ceratodontiformes > Protopteridae > Protopterus > Protopterus annectens. The sequence goes on from NC_056735.1 coordinate 127,991,066, forward strand.
GCGCAACTGGGGGGATGCTGAGTGATAAACGTATGTTCAACAGCAGGACAGAAGGGCGATAATAATGAAAACGTGGTATAAATGAACCACTAGAGCGAATACAGGGAGTGAAAGAAAAGAAGTGATCTGAGTCATGGTGCTACTATCTGTGAGTTACCTACCGAGATGCATACAGATTAAACAAATCCGAGACGCATACAGATTAAACAAATGTCTGTATGGCTGAGGGAACTATAGAAGGTGTGTGACAGATTTGTATGAGGATGTACAGAGATGTAGGATAGGCAAGAAATGACTGAAGGTGGTGTGGAATAACAAAGTTTAACATGCATGCTGTTGCAGTGAACATAACATAGAGATGGACAAGTTCAAATTATAACAAATTTAGGTTTAAGACTTGGATGGGTAATGGTACGTGGACTTCTTCAGAATCGCTTACTAACCAAAAATAATACATTTTAAAGACTTTTTGGCGCCAACATTTAACATGAAATTTAAAGTCATATACTTCCTATACTTTTCTAAATATCGCTTTACAATCAATTAATGCATATTACCAGTGAGATTCAATGTGCAAGTTATTGCAATACACAATGCCTAATTTAGCATGTAAATATCAATTTTATACAGTATAACTATGTCTATTTTGAATACTGTATACTGTAGTGTACAATTTATAATTGGATTGTGGATGCACCTTAAAAATACAATATATGAATTATGATGTAAATAATTCCTATTGTACATAATTACCTTTCCACATACTATGCATATAAAAACACTCATACATTTGTTTAAAAATTTTTTAAAATGCTTATGTAAATTACATATATTAAAACCATATAATTAAAGCAGGGTATCAAATAGAACAATAACTATAACCTGTACTTATCTATAGAACCAGTAACTGCAAATAGGCAATATACATATTAGAGAATAAATGCCCTAAATGAATATAATAAATTATAATTAATAGCTGATGATACCGAGGAAAGTGTTAAAAAATATATTTTGGTTAGTAAGCGATTCTGAAGAAGTCCACGATTGAGTGGAGGAAATCGCTTAATCGCTATGCACATATGGTATTGTTTTTAATCCAACTGTTCAGGATTATCAGTGTTTTTATGTTTTGTTTTTTTCGTACTGCTGGTTGTGTTTAAATAAAGGGTGTATTATAGCTTTGCTGGTCCTGGCGTATTTCTCTTGGGTTACGTGATTTGGAGAAGATAACAGAAAGATTCGATTCTCTGCTGGGGTGCCTTCTGTGTCGAGTCTGCATGTCCTCCCTGAAGTTGCGTGCATTTTCTCCAGGTGCTCTAGTTTCCTTCCAGACTCCAAAGACATGCATCAGGTGGATTGGACTCTCTAAACTGGCTCTAGGGGTGCGTGTGTGTGTGTGTGTGTGTGGTATGGATGAACTCCCGTGACAGGGCTAGCCACCCAGCATTTTTAACATTGGCTTGAGATGATTGTCACTGTTAAAGTGACACCCTGACCCCATGTGCAAAAATGTGAAAAGGGGCTGAGGATGGATGGATGGAAAGCAACAGAAACAGGAATAAAGCTTGCTTATTAATGGGTTTGAATGTGAGAGGACTAAAATTTACTATAAATTCAGATGTATTAAGCGTGAGTCAGGGACTGTGCTGACAGGTTTGGATGGAAAAAGGGTTGAGCTATATAGAACAGATGCAAAAAGAGTTTAGACAAGACAGTTCACGTCATTAGAGCAGAGGAAAGAGATGTTTGGTTTAAAAGGAAAGTGTGCAGGTGAACTTCTAGGGAAGATGCATGTTGAGAGCAAAGGGAAATATCAGCCTAGAAAAAAAGAAGTCATTCAAGGAAGAATATGGGATGTAAGACAAGGGAAGACGGGGCAGAAGTACTGGGGTATAAAGAGAAAGAGGAACTGACATGCCCCAGCAATCTCAGGGGAAAAATGAAAAGGTAAGGACAGTAGAATATCGGTGAGTGAAAAGTGCAAGAGAGAGAAGGGAAAGCATTTAAAAAATTCAGGAACAGTGAAAGATCGGCATACGAGATTGTCACATTGATGGTATAGGAACGAAATATATGTCAAAAAAGGAGGGCAACAATGAGAGTCCAAAGTGCTGCAGGTATGATGGACAATATTCATATACAGAGAGGAAGTAAAGTGGTGCAGAAAGATACATGGGCTGTTTAAGGAAGAAGTGAAGCAATGATGACTTCTCTGTTTATTCAGAGTGGATAAAGAGTAGGGGGTGTGGAAGAGAGAAGAAAGGAGTGAGATGTTATTCATGAAGGGGTGGTTGAAAAATGAAGTTGGGAAGAGATGGAAAGCTGGGGATACAGAAGATCATAACTAGGGTGCGGTGAAGATAGCAGCTACCCTGATCATATGCTGTTATGGGATATAAACATCAGTTGCTGATGGGGTGAGAGCACAATACCAATGTTCATTTAAGAAATTATAAGCAATATCATTGTTTCATAAATTAATGCCAATACAGCATTCAGACTTGCACTTAGAAGTTAAGCAGCATCTTAGTGAGTTGCAGCAAGTAATGTAGTTACAGAAAACACTTTCTTTGGTCTTCCACTTTGGGAAGACTGAAGACCTTTTTTTTTTCTTTTGGTGTTCAAATTTGGGTTGAGGGGTCACCAGTGTGGGAACTGCTCAGGGGTCTAGATGATTTAGCTGTGGATATCAGTATTGCTAAGCTTTTTTCCTGCCTTTCCTGTAAGTAGTCTAGTCCAGATACAGATTAGCTGTATCCAGGACTGTTTGTAAGCTTCTGAGCCCCCACCATTTAGCTATGGTTAAACTCGGCGCCATAAAGTCTGCTCTTCAAATTTTTCCTTAGAACTAGCCAGTTTTTTTAGTTTTAGCACTCAAATCTGTTTCTTTGAGCTCAGCACTTGTTCAGAACTCATTGCAAGCACTAAATATGCAAAACTTTCCTCACTTGTCTAGAGGAAAACAGGTTTTAGTACTTAATAAATAAGCACCTATCCAGGCATATCGAAGGGTCAACTCCCGGTGTTTTCTCCTGTCTACCTGATAAATCTGGGCATCTTGAGGCAATGGAGCAATTGCCTCATATACACAGACAACCCTCTCCTCCTACCCACCAGCACTACAACCTATGAGAGATGCACTTATATATCCAAATTGGAAGCAAAGCTCTCTTCACTCAAGACTGGACTAGACAGTCAAGAGGAGGGGGTAAACACTTGCACCACACCACCCTCATCACATAGTCCATCAAAAGCTACACCTCCAAAACACAAGCATAGAAACACAAAACACACACCTACATTCGCGGAGGCTCTCAATAAAAATCTGCCCAAGCAACAGGGACCTCCAAAGCAGAAATGCAAGCAACCTCCACCCCCCAACACAACCCAAATTTCACATAGCCCACAAACTCAGTGCACCACTCAATCACAGCCCATAAGGCATAACAACGTACCTAACACTCTAGTCATAGGTGACTGTATAGTCGGGCACACTGATGTTCCACTCACCAGGCTAAACAAGGAGAAAGTTACTGTCAGCTGCCTGCCAGGTGCCAGGATCTGCCACATAATGCATGCACTCAGGTCACTCCACAACAAGTACAGATATGACTATGTCATTGTCCATGTTGGTGTGAATGACCTGAGATGTACCTCCCTGGACTACACGAAAAGAGACATGAAGGAGCTGTCCGATCTTCTGGCCCAGTCAGGTATGACCCTAGCCCTGAGTAGCATCCTGCCATCACCCAGAATGATACCACAGTACAAGGACAAAATGATTGACTTCAACAATTGGCTAAGCTACTGGTGTCATTCTAAGGGTATCCAGTATCTGTTTGCCTGGGATGACATGATCGACAGACCACGATGCTTTGTCAGAGATGACCTGTACCTGTCACCCTTGGGATTCTGGATACTGGCTAAGGCTCCTGCCACCCTTATAGTGCCTTTTTTAGGCAAGGTTCAAATGACAAACTCACCACTGTAACAGGTACAAGCAAGCAAAATCTGAGGGTAATGCAACTCAATGCTAGAAGTCTAAACCTCAAAATATACTCACTCGAGGCACTCCTTAAAATGGAGAACATCAACATCTTTGCAGTGACAGAGACCTGATTCAAGGCTCCAGACAGCACCCTTGCAATACCAAGCTATAACTCATACCACACCTTTCGGCCACCTAACCTGGACCGAAACAGTAAAGGCAGAGGTGTGTCTATATCCATTAAGGATATTCACACCACCAGGCTAGTTACTCAACATAATGCATCCAAAATTATCCAAGTGCAACTAACTCTGCACAAGACCTCAATCCAAATAGTAGCTTGCTACAGATCCCCCACCATGCCCCAGGACTGCCATTCCTCATTTCTTGATACACTGGAAAATATTAGGGTACAACCTAGCATCCTAATAGTGGGTGATTTCAACTACCCCACCATTAACTGGGAAAACTGCTCATGTACCAACTTGTTTGCTCAACATTTTCTGGAATTCATAAATTCCAATGCCTTGGATCAACTTATACACACCCCCACCAGGGGCAGCAATATCCTAGACCTGGTCATTACCAACATGGGCAACCGGTGATCCACACCAGAGGTCAATTCCTCATTGGTCAGATCCGACCACAAGCTAATCACCTTAGACATCCGCATCCCACCCCTCATTAGTGAAACCACTGTAAATAATTTCTCCAAAGCCAACTTCACGCTTCTTAAGACAGAAGTGGCAAACTTCACGACACCTATGCAGATGGACAATAGAGGTACGACTCCTGAATCCTACACAAATGCACTTTATAAGCATTTAGATGAGTGCTTGGAACGTGCAATCCCTAACAGAACCAAGATGCTATCCTTCAAAAAAAAGGAAGCCAGTGAGGTGGTCCCCTGCCATAAACAAACCCTACAACAGAAGAAAGAAACTGTTGCAAAAAAGAGTAAAATCCCATGACTGGAGGAACTCCCTGGTCATCCTCAGTAAGAAGCTGCGATCCCTGATAAAATCCTCCAAAGCTAGTTATGAAACCAAAATCACCACTGATTCTAAAGACAACCACAAAGCATTATATAGCTATGTCAAGAATCTCAATGACAACCACTCAGATCTGCTCTGAGTTACAGCACAATGGCACTAAACATACAGAACCAACTGATATTGCCAACATCTTGGCAGATAGGTTCAGTGATAACTTTGCCACACTCTCACCACCTAAAGCGCCCATCTCTATACCAGAAGAATGCAAAGTACCTGTAATCACGGCTGCACAGGTAAAAACCACACTCTCCAAAGCCAAGAACACAGCATCCATGGGACCTGAAAACATCCCAGGCTGCATTTACATGAATTACAGAATGAACTGGCACCCCACCTAAGTACCATGTTCAATCAAAGCATTACCTCAGGTTTTGTGCCCACTGAATGGTATACAAAAATGGTTATCCCACTCCACAAAGGGGGAGCCCCCACAGACCCCAGAAACTACTGCCCCATTAGCCTGATGAGCCTGTTCTGTAAGGCTATGGAATTTATCATCATGGAACTTACAAACAATGACATTGGTAATCTCCAAACTCTGGACCCTACCCAGTTCAAGTTTGTAAAAGGCAAATTATGTCTCCAAAACCTGATAGACTTCTTTGAAGCAGTCACCAAAGCCATAGATGAGGGTAAGGTGATTCACACAGCCTATCTAGATCTCACCAATGCTTTTGACACCATCCCCCACTCTGGATTTATAGATAAACTCACTAAACTAGGTATAAATCTCTATGTCACAAGACTGGTTGCCAACCGGCTCACTGACAGAACCCACACTGTGAAAGTAGCAGACTTCAAATCTGACTTCAGACCAGTGACAAGTGAAGTACCAGAGAGTTCAGTCCTCTGTCCTCTCCTGGTTGGTATCTACTTCTCAGAAGTACAGGCTAACATAGAAGGTCTTTGGCTAATGAAGTTTGCAGATGACTGCAAACTAGGAGCCATAATCGAAATTCCTAATGATGTGGACATCCTTCAAAAGGGCCTCACTGAGACAGATGCCTGGTGTCAAAGCCATGGCCTCAAGCTCAATGCCAAAAAGGGCATTGTCATCCTTTTTGTTAAAAACTATGTACCCATGAACTATCACATAGGAGATAGTCTACTAAACACCAAAAGTGTGATAAGAGATCTTGGGGACACAGGTGGACAGTAGTCTCTCCTTTGATAATCACATTGCCACAGTAGTCAGGAAATCCTTCTACGTGGCACACCTCATCAAATTAGGTTTCTCATCCTATACTCATCACTCATTAGACCCATTATAGAGTACAACACCCCTTTTGGTATGTACCTCGCAAGACATCTACAACAACTAGAAAGGCCGCAGAAATACCTCACAAAGAGGATTATTGGCCCAAAACAGATGCCCTACACAGGCCATCTCAAAGAACTCCAGCTTTACTCCATCGCATATCACCTACTCAGAGGCAATCTCTGCCTAGCATACAATGCTATGTCAAACCCAGAGCTGTTGGACATGCTCCACTTAAAGAAATCCCAATCCCTCCGAGCTACATGCTCTAGGGACCTAAACCTTGACACCACAATAAACAGAACATGCTGGAGGGGTAGATTCCTGTCCCAGAGGCTTCCCATACTCTGGAACAAATGACCTATCTATATCAAACAAAGCTCCTCATTAGCATTGTTCAAGAACAATCTTGATGATTGGATGGGAGATATGAAATTCACCCCAAGGATCACTTCTGTGGCTCTACTCGACAGGGGCACAGGAAAATAATTGTCTTGGGTGGCAAAAGCCAGGGAACCTTTTTGGCTAGGCTTATACAGGAATGCAAAACACAGGGAAGACTGCAGACTGTAGCATTCAGTATTTAATCAGTACTAGCTCAAAAGCATAGTAAAAAAACTATGCTTTTGAGCTAGTACTGATTAAATACTGAATGCTACAGTCTGCTGGCTTCCCTGTGTTTTATATTGCTAAGAGTTGTTTGGAGCCATGCAGTTGCCATAGTTGCAGGGGCTGCCTTAACTTATATAGACCCTAGGGCCAATAGCCTAGTACCTACCTATGAACCTATAAGGAAAAATTGGATAGTAGATACTGCACATTTCTGTGAGTGATGGTAACAGGAGTTAGGAAAAATAATTAAGGAGAAAGAGAATATAGTGTGGGGAGGTCGGCTGGAGAAGAGCTGCAGTGAGACTGAGTTTTAAAATCTGAAGGGAAAGCAGGCCTGTAGTGGACAGCGGATGACAGTAAGAATAATATTATGTAATGTAAGCCATGAATTGTTAATAAATAAGGTGCAAACTATTAACAATAACACTCCATTCTTTGCTTCATTTATTAATTTAGATTGGTGAAAATACTTGAATGATGTAAAATGAATGGGTTTAGCCAATGTACTCAGAAGTGATATTTACATATTTAATAAAAGCAATTTATAGGAAAAATACTTATCCTTTTCCCTGGATTTAAGCAACATGTGAGTAATGTAAATCACTGCTCAGTATCTATCATGTGATTTTTTTGGAATTCCTGCATAAATACACCTGTGGATTTCAAGAACATTCTGAAGAAGTCACCACATAAGTAAATTGGACAAAAATGCTCAGTATTTTATTATTTTAACAGAGTATTTGTGCTTTTCACCAGTGAGATGTGTTGTTTAGAATATGAATGCTCACTGAGTGCACATATTGTAGCAGAGGCCTCCAAGTATGCCACTGGCTGGTCTGGGTGGGGTAAGCATCCCAGGTGGAAAAAGAAAGGAAGTGCTACCTACCATTCTAGCCATTCTCTTAAAAACAGGCCAAGCAGAGTCTGTGAGAAATAATGCCCAGTTTGGAGGAGATATCCCTGCTGTATGTGGATGTGAGAAGAGCGTAACTTAAAGAGAGACAGAAAGAGAGTGCCTGGTATGGTGATGAGTTCTCCAACTTCATGTTGTATGGTGAAGAAGATGCCAAATTTTGAGCTATCCTGAAGGGTAGTTGTTGAATGTTCATAGGTAGGTACTAGGCTATTGACTCTAGGGCCTATATAAGCCTAGCCAAAAAGGTACCCTGGCTTTCGTCACCCAAGAAAATTATTTTCCTGTGCCACTGTCGAGCAAGCCACAGAAGTGATCCCCAGAGGGAATTTCCTATCCCCCATCCAATCATCAAGACTTTTCTTGAAGAGTGCTAATGAGGAGCTTTGTTTGATATAGATAGGTAGTTTGTTTCAGAGTATGGGAAGTCTCTGGGACAAGAATCTATCCTTCAAGCATGTTCTGTTTATTGTGGTGACAAGGTTTTTGTCCCTAGAACGTGTAGCTCGGAGGGATTGGGATTTCTTTAAGTGAAGCATGTCCAACAGCTCTGGGTTTGACATAGCTTTGTATGTTAGGCAGAGATCGCCTCTGAGTAGGCGATATGCGATAGAGTGTGCTGTGAAAAGGCAGTGACAAAAACTGAGAAAGGGAAATAAAGGTATCATCCTATAAAATTTGGAACATTGTTGGGTCCTGGTCTAGTAGTAAATGTTGTGGAATGACAAAATATGAAGGTAATATGATATTTTCTTATTGTTTGTGTTGTGTCAAAGGCTGCAACTATACATTAAAAGTATTGCAAGCATAGTGAAGTGTAGCAACAGTTACTTCTTTTTACTGACAAATGTGGCACAGAACTAAACTGCTCAAGTTGTGAAGACAAAAAAGCAGTGTTAATTCTAAAAAGCTGAATCCTTCTTGTTAATCAAAATGACTAAGACATAATCATGAAAATAAGAGAAAAGAACTAAAGAGTAAATGTGTTGCTAAGAGCACCTTGTGTTATGTTACAAGTAAGTCAATTATATAATATTAATTTCTAGATCTTTCTTTATATAGATTTGATGAAGGGAAAAACTGATTTTAGCTACTGACCCCACACCAAAAAAAAAAAAGTTTTTGAGAAATGGCTGAAAATAAATCATTTGTGCAGCAACAAAGTGTTTATAACTGATACATGATGGAAAAACGCAGTAGTAAAAAGAAGCAAAATAATTAATGACCTTGATGAATTATGGCTTTAGGATTTTTGAGTTTGTCCCATGTTTAAATGAGAAAAAAAAAGCTTATAACAGTAAGAGGTTTGTATAATAGTAAGAAAATTCAATGAGCTATAAACGTAGTGAACCACATTGTGAAAGAATAGCTTGTGGTAACTGAAGTAAAGCTGTAGCCATGACAAACTAATGTGTGTTACCGCAGCATGTCATAGTGAGCCAATAAATCAATTTGTGGCTGCCAATTAATGTATTTCCAGTAAAAGAGGGGTGGGAGTTAGTACAAAACAATATACTGCTGAAAAGGCAGTATAAACTCAAAAATACTACAGCTCCAATCAAGCAAGAACAATGGAGCATAATTCTACAGGCAAAATATCAGCAGTGCCTGCCATTATTCAAATGATACCCTTGAAAACATATAAGTGTTTGCTAATTCACAACTTTGTTTTAACATGTAATGCAACACAGTTCACACTGTAATGCAAACCATTTAAAAACAGTGTGACTGCAGCACAAGAAAGCCTGTAGTAATTGTCCTGGTTGAAATAGATTGCTATCACAGAGTGTTGCAGCTTTGCAAAAAAGTCAGCAGAAATTGTAGGAAGTAGGTGGTTCACAGGTTCATGGGTGATTCTAGCAATCCCAGAGGTCCTTTTTAAGGCTAGCCATGCTTCCCAAATGTATCTTAGAAATGTTGATACCCCAGGGTTACTTTCAATGGTATATCTAGGCTTGGGCATGGGTGATCAAGTATTTACAAGCTGCCTGTGTCTATTAGAGAAATAGGTGCCAGACAGGGGCAAATTTCTGATCCCCCACCACTGGCCCAAATCACAGTTGAATCGGGTTAGAGAAGTTAGTGGTGCTCCAAAGAACTTTAATGTCTCAATGAAAAGAATATAAAATGTGAAAAATGCCACTGCAGCTATTATGACTAACAATGTCAACTTGCAAATGCATGCAATAATTTATTTCCAAACAGGAGAAAGATGTAGCAAAGCAGATGTTTACTATAAGCAGAAATTTGTACTTCTACTTGAAGAGTTATTGTAATTTCTTTGAAGTACCTAACTAAAAAGAGGTGATTGTTCTAGAGTAGCATAAAAGCTATCGAAGGAAAGTAAGCAGATAATTGGTTACCCTATGTTCTAGACTGGCTAAAAAATGGGGGGGGGTAATAAAGCAGAGACCACAAAACTACTGACCACAGTGGGGTTGTAAGTGTATGGGGAGGTTGATTTAAAACACCTTAATACAAATGTATCTAAGGCAGTTTATGCACTAAAACAGCTTGATGCAAACTGAACTGCAAAGGATTATGACTATGAACGGTTGATAAGCTACTTCCTGTTGTCTGTCTGGAGTTTTATTCCATCAGCCGTCCTTTCCCTAGTGTATGACTATGAATGAGTCACTTACCTAGGTAGTGTTCTGGGACAAGTGAGAAGATGGTCTACAGTCATCTCCTAGGCCACATGGCTAGTAATTACTCATGGAACAATGATTTTATGTAGGTTCACAGGTTCATATATTAGTCCTAGGCTAACTGTCATTATAGGCCATTTTAAACCTAGCCAATTACACCATGTGAGAATCAAACCCTGCACCTTGTGTCTGTAAGGCAACCACCTTAACCATTATGCCAACCTCCCACCCAACATATATTTAAAGAAAGTGTTGCCAAAGGACCTAAACATACTGGAACATTAAGAGAAATGCAGGAGACTACGGGTATTAACAAATGTTTAGAATGTGAAATGGAGTTGCTAACAGAAATGCAGCTCTTTGATGCAGAGTCTGTTAAGATGACAGAAACAAGACTTGTTGTATAATAGTAGACCCCCACAGTAGAGATCATCAATGTAGCAAATCATTTAAGGAGCAAACTGTATTGTATGCCAAACTCCTGAAGTGGTGTGAAACTCAAATGCCTGCTCTTTAAGAATAAGCAAGCCATGTGACCTTATTTAAAGGCTCAGTGAAAGCTTCTATTAAATATCTCAAACAGATGAATATCACATCTCCAGATTTAAGTAAAAATGCAGTATAAGAGGGTGATAATGTAGGGCTGGAACTGAATAGTTCTCTGTCATAACTGAATGGTTGTGTTATCTCTGATTCTGCTAGTAAAACTCAACAGAATAAAGTACCAGAAGTAAAATAATATATTTTAACTTAACTAAAAGAAACATAAAGATGGTGAGGAAAGTTTATAAAACAGAAGATATTCAAAAGGAAGAAGCTACTATTCAACCCACGCAAACAGTGACTAAAATACCAGAAGTAAAAGGGACTTGTAATTATGCTGCCACAGATTTAGTTCAAATGGTAGAATGACACACTTTGAACATAAGAATACACCTTTCAAGACCCTTTGCACCAGAAAGTAATGAGCTGTTAGGATGTTCAAACGAATTGTCAGGAGGTTCAAATGATTTGTCAGTATAACAGTCGCCTCATAAACTAAAGGAATGGTTAGCTGAAATGGAGAATAAAGTAGAACATAAACCTGAACAATATCAATTACTTGAGTGGAATAAGCATTTGTGTAAGCAAGAAAGTGAAAACTCGTGAAATATGCTAACTGTATCTCAAACTACTCAAAACAGAAAGTGAAAAACTGACAGTATAAAAGCTACGGTGCTCCAAAAAGTGCAAAGTCCAAAAAGTTATGTGTCTGAAATTAAAACCAGTATCAATCACTGCAAGTCAATAAATGTAAGAAAAAAACCTGAGACAAAATAAAATGTAAAGGCCAATATTAGAAAAGATGAAGCCGAGCTCACAAAATCTAAAAATGAAATTTAAGTATCGGAATGGCTACAAACTTTATTATGAGGCAGGCATAAATTCAAAACAAGTATGTCTTTAAGAGTGAAATATCACAAGAACTTAAAAGAGGAATGTGACAGGTTATTATGAGAGAAAACTATGGATCTATATAACATAACTATATCAGAGCTACAGAAAGATAGCAAACAAGATACACTTTTATTTATTTATTTATTTTACATTTGTTGACCGGGCTAGTCTAGCTGGATATATGTCCATTTTCAGTAGAGGCCCGGGGAGAAAAGCTCCAAAACAGTATTAATTTAATTGATTAAAGATACAAAGCATCTACTTTAAGAAAACATTATAACACTAAATAATGTAAAAATAAAATACTTTACCATAGATTTAATTTAAGTTAGTAGGTGGGAGGAGGGAAAGAGAAAAAGAAATAACAATATAAAAAAAAGTGAGAAAAAATAAAAAATAATAATGTTAGAGTTGGTGTAAAGAGATTAAGAGCATTAGAAGTAACTATAGAAGAGCAGGTACAGCAGATTTAGAGTAGTGGGTTAGACACAGAAAGCAAAAGGAAATGTACAGCTTGTATCTGTCAAACATTTTATATACACAGATGCTCACAGGGCATGGAATCTTACAAATCTCTGAAAAGGCTAGCTTTTATTATGTAGTAGTTTGACAGGGTACAGAAAATACTGAGTTAAAACAAGAAAAACAATTGTAGAGGAACGTAAACAAACAGTGAAGGCAATAAGAAATGGATATCGGTGTTGAGGAAGTTTCAAGGTATTTTAGTAAGGGGAGTGGGTGTCAGTCAGTGTTAGACAGAGGGTATGCTCTACTCTAAAAGGATGTGTCACAGTTAAAAAGGCAGACTATACCATAAAATGTACAGAGAAGAAAGCTGTTAACTTAGCATTAAATGTGCTATTATAGACAATGTTTTTAAAAGTGTTGGATGCTTAAAGTATGGCAATGAAAGGCATTTAGTGAACAAACACAGTATGCAAAGGAAAGGCTGCATTAATTCTTTAAAGTATTAGGGCATACTTCTCAAACCAATAATAGGCCAATATGGATCACAGACCACAGCAATGTGTCACAGTCAAAATGTGGAACACCCTATTTTTGCACTGTGTAAAAGATGCACCACTTATAAACCATGTGGGTAAAATGATCTTTCTGCAAAATGCATATTTTTTACAAAGTATATATATATATATATATATATATATATATATATATATATATATATATATATATATACATACACACACACACACATATATATTTATATATTATGCTTATTTATATATATATATATATATATATATATATATATATATATATATATATATATATATATATATATATATATATATATATATATAAAACTACGAAATAAATCCACAAATCATAGTGTGATACTGTTATTGTTAACAAATTCAGTCTAGAGAAAGTGGTACACTATGTCACAATGTTTATAGTTTGTACACTGTATATTTGTTGAAGGCAGGTGAATTCATTAACACCCTACTTAAAAGACTGATGTTTTCTAAGGCTGTCTACAATAACATACATTTAGTGAAAAATTAGTAGGCTGGCTGCACTTGTGGGCCATTTTAAGCCTTAAACGTGTCCTTTTTGTGCTTGAATTAACTTATCCCATTTAGTAAAAGATAGGTCTTACCCATCCCATGGTCGATAGTTATATATTACCCATAATGAGAATAACTGGGATCATACCATACATACTTTGAGGGGACCCATGCATGGGATAATGCATTTAGAAGCTGTCCCTGTCTATAAGTAGTACAGGGAACAGTTCTGGGGTAAATTTTCTGTTTTCCATATATAGATACAAGTTACACTTAAATATGGACAGAGATGAACTTTGTTTTATGTGGATGAGGCTTCTGTTCCCTCGCAGAGGTGTCCTCTGTGAGATGTAACTGTTCATACAAACCATTTTGTTGATGTTGCAGAAGAGGTTTCGATCCATAGACTGAATATTTCTGATGCCATTTGACTTGCTGACATGCAGTAAATCCATCAGCACTGGGTCAGAGGATGCCTTGCATGCCAGACAAAGGTCACTTCTTAAGAGTCTGTAGTATACTCTGTATAGTGACCGGGCTTTAAGTCAGTCCATATGAAAAATATTGTTTAGGCCTAGTATCCTTTTAGTAAAGTATTTCTGTGGACATTCCAGTTTTCCATGTGTCTGGACAGATACATGCCATAGGGGGCATTATATTCAATGACTGGCCTAAAGAGGTCTGAGTAAAAGGGAGGCAATGACATCCCTAGATCTAGACACAATCCCTTTATGTATAAGCTGCGCAACCTATAAGGACTTTCTTTCCTACAACAATGGACTCGTGTTGGTCAAACGTTAGGTCACTGACCACATTGTTAATGTGGTAGTTCCCTGGGATAGATTACTTCCCAAAGCATACAATAATGCATTTTTTAGATTTAGTTTCAGTCCATGATATTGGCGCCCATTATTTATTTGGGACAATCTCTCCTGCAGGATGGTCAAGTCATTTGGAGATTGACTGCTCTTTAGCATTAAGGTCAGTAAACTGCAGCATCATGAAATTTTCCTATAAGGACACAATCTAAGAGTACAAAATAGATGGCCAGATCATTAAATAGTGATACTTGGAATGCCTTCTGTGTGGAGTCTGTATGTCCTCCCCACGGTCGAGTGGCATTTGAAAGACATGCGTGAATGGGAATGCCTTCATTGAAGGGTGGGTGTCAGACTGGCACCTCGGCACCATAAAAATTGACTGCCAATCATTAGCGGACCGAAGTTCCGCTGTGGCGACCCCTAATCGGGAAAAGCCAAAAGAAAAACAACAACCATAATCAACAAATGAACACTCTGGAAAAAGTGCTTGATATTTTTTAAAGTCTAACCAGTTCATCTCTATTAAAGTCTGACAGGTGTAGTCTGTACCCAGGTTTACTATCAAAATTGCGAACGGCACTACGTCGACTGTCATATAGTTGAACGCGAAAGTTCAAAATCGGTAATGTCGAAGACAAAATAATCAATCTAGGAATGGTTTTAACATGGGTGAGGTAGGGGAGATGTTTGTAGTTCGGAATAATACTGAACACCTACCTCGACCCATGTTAAAACCATTCCTAGATTGATTATTTTGACATTACCGATTTTGAACTTTCGCGTTCGACTATATGACAGTCGACGTAGTGCCATTCGCAATTTTGATAGTAATCTCTGTACCCATCTAAGTTACACATGACTTTATAAGTAAATAAATGAATTAATTAATATAACAGATTTGTTGCAGTGCCAATGACCTCAGAATTTAGGTCACTCATCTAGCTGCATGAAACTTAGCAAAAAACACATAATTAAATAATACAACACATTTGGTGCAGTGATAATTATCCCAGCATTAAGAGCAGTAAATGTAGCATTGTGAAGTTTAGGGAAAATTACATCATTTAGGATTCCAAAACAAACATATTCGCAGCCGTCAGTAACTAGCTAGAAAAATTGTCCATGCTTACCTATTTATATCAGACACACAGACACACATATGTGCACAGACCCCACACTCACACACATACACAAATGCACACAAATGGAGGGCACACTACAAATGGCCTAAGCACTAATGTCAGTATATGTGTCATCACAAACTTCAACAAAGTGAACTCTATGAAAATAACTTTTGAAATAAAATAATGATACCATAATATAAGAAAAGTTAAAGGTTAAAAGTTTTTAGAGGTTAACCAAGTCCATATTTATCAGAAAATTCTAATATTTAAGTCATGATGTAGCAAAGGTCATGTCTAATTATTCCAGGGAGATAAACTTCATAAATTATTGATTCAGTCCTTAAAATACAATGATGTATGTTAAAGCCTTCAACCACGTGAGGCAGCATAAAAAGGCCTAATGATCTCTATAATGAACCACTAGGGTTCTAGGTAACTTCTGAGTTCAGTGTGAGATGTAACCCTATGTAACCCTATTCTGAAAGGAAGTTTTCCCAGTTGTTTAGGAACCTGTTTAGGTACTGTTTTCATGACATTCCAGCAAGCGATATGTGAGCAGTCTAATTTCAGTAATATCCTGTGTTAACTCAAACCACTGCATAGTGACAAAGGCCATTATTAGTTAATGCCGCTGAAGCTACACACTTAATGAAAAATTTGCTTCAGAACATTTACTCATACATTCATAGGTTGGTACTAGGCTATCGGCCCTAGGGCCTATATAAGCCTAGCCATTACAATTCTCTGGCTATTTCTTCCCACAGTATTTACTTCCCTGGACCCTAACATTTTGAGTTGTTTTCTTGTTTTCCAGTAGCTATTTTGCAATGCATTTTAACTTTTAGAGGGATATTAATGTATTGCAAAGGATCAGATTGCTTGTTCTCAGGCAACTTCAGATGAACTTCCACGAAAACTGGAATCACTGCATTGGCATAAATACTCACAAATTGCAAAATGAATGTCGCTCCGAAGGAATCATGCAAAAGACAAGATAACTCCCCAAAAATATATTCAAAATATAACGGACAAGATAACTCCCCAAAAATATATTCAAAATATAACGGACAAGATTATTACAAATAAACTTTTTTTCCCTATTGCATTGTGAAGGTCTGTCATGTCTGTGGTGTTAAGAAAGATTGCCCAGATTTTCACTGTTATTTTCACAACAGAAGCACATTCTCAGTCATTCAGATAAAATCTAGTGAATCGTTTTGTTAATTATTCGATTCTTCCATGATGAACAATATAGAGCTACTGTGAATGTTTTGTTTCGGGCTTCCTACGTTATTCTGTCCATACTGATAACCAGCTTTTTTGTGAACTATTTATCTGATACGAACCAGTTGTATATGGTCAGTAGGTGGTCAGTAAGTCCTCCTTACCCCATCCAAATTGTCCAAGTACATTGCAAAGAAATAATTATTAGCATCTGTGGCAGCAAAGCAGTATTAAACTGAATATTAAAGAAGTGACCTTTCTTACCTAATAAAGAGCAAACCTTTCTGAGGACTATGTAGGACTGATAAGAAATGTAGGCCATATATCTGTGTTATATTAGGTGTTAGGAACCAACTAGTACATCCAGTGTTCTACTTCCTTCTTGATTAGAGAGGACCTTGCTCTCTTCCTAGTATAAAATGCTCAAATTATTACTATCCTACTATTGTCAGAGCAAGCAATTAGACATGTTGTGCACATCTTCATGAATTGATAGCAATCTGTGTACACAAAGATCTCTGTTAGCTTAGCCATGCAGTCTTTCTGAGTGTCTCCGGTCAGAAGGCAAATGGCAATGTCTTCAAGTACTCCACTTGGATCAAAAACGTATACATACAGAAACGTAGTGTATGACTCAAAGCTTTGTAACATTTTTTTTCATCATAGTGTAGTGCCACAAAAAATCCAGCAGAGTGCAATGATGACCTGCATAATATTGGTCTATTATTGGCTCAGTTTGGATTTAATGAGAGACTGGAAACTGGTGCACACTCTCACAAAGTGGAACAGTGGAAGCATTATCCCCTTACTGTCGTATCTGGAAAGTATGGTTCAGGGTACCCCAGCTGAGAATCATACCAGGGAACCTCTTGCTGTGAGCCAAGAACACTATTTGCTGCACCATTGTGCCATCCATTCAAGGAGACTGAAGGATAAAAAAAGAGGAAGATCTTCAAAAGCAAAAAAAAAACAAAATTTGAAGCAGAGGGGGTGATTATAAGAGGATCAAACAGTGCTTCCCTATGACACAGCAGAGTCTGTTATAGACAAAATTAAAACATTGGGAACTGCTGATTGAGAGCTCAGTGTCTGTTATTCTAAAAGTGTATTAGTTCTGGTTTAAGCACTTGGGCTTCAGGCCAGTTATTTTACGTTAAGAAGGATTGCTGTCTGCACTCTTGTGGGAGGAGAGGCTGGACTCTGCCCTTCTGAGCAGGGAATTTCTGGTTAAAGGCTTATAGTGCCTGCATATTCTAACTGTTTCTTACTGAAATTGGTACACCTTGTTTGCTGTAGCATAGACTAGATCCAGGCCTGCTGAATCTAGCTTTATTTGTATGCTTGTTGTTTGTGTATTTCCCTGAAAAGCTAATTCCACCTAAAACACGGCCTTTTAGCACTTCTGTGGATCCCTAGTGATATCTGCATTGCTTACTGTACTTATTTCCTTGTTTCACTTGAAAGAAAGTTACTGTTTGCCGTTTTTGCATTTAAGTTACCTGTAGCACATTGCATTTAAGTTACCTGGCACTTGCTCACTAAAGCAATTATATAAGTCAGCTCTAAAAAATTAAAAGCACTACACCCTCACAAACTCCGCTTCAGTACCTTGTTCTCCATTGGCCCTTTTTTTCAATTATAAAGGAATTCCCAATACTATTCTAGCATGTCCAAAGGTCAGTTGTCAATCTCCTCTCCGGTCCAGCTGGTGAATCTGGGAATCTTGAGGCAATGTTACAACTGCCTCATGTACACAGACAACCCTCTCATCCTCCCAACAAATTCCAACACATGTGAGAGATGCAACCATATAGCCAAACTGGAGGCTAAGCTCTCTCAACTCAGTACTGGCATAACCAGTCAGGAGGAGAAGGAAACCACACTCACTACAATTCCAGTCTCACATAGACCTACCACGACAACAAACCAAACACATAAACACACAAAAACATACTCGGAGGCTCTAAATAAAAATCTGCCTAAGCAGCAGAGACCTCCAAAGCAGACACCCAAGCAACTGTTACCCCAAAACAAAACACGTGCAACACATAGCTCAGAAAGCCAGTGTGCCGAACAGTCACAGCCCTTAAGGCTAAACAACACACCTGATACACTTGTAATAGGTGACTCTATCGTCAGGCACACTGACGTCCCGCTCACCAGGCTGAACAAGGAGAAGGTCACGGTGAGCTGCCTGTCGGGCGCCAGGATCCACCACATAACAGAAGCACTCAGGTCACTCCAATTACAAATATGACTCAGTCATTGTCCATGCTGGTGTGAATGACCTGAGACGTACCTCCCTGGACTACATGAAAAGAGACATAGAGGAGCTCTCTGAGCATGTAGCCCAGGCCGGTATAACCCTGACCTTGAGTAGCATCTTGGCCTCACCAAGAATGATGCCACAATATGAAGACAAGATGATCAATTTCAACAATCGGCTTAAGTGTTGGTGTCATTCAAAGGGGATCCAATGCCTGTCAGCCTGGGATGACATGCTCGACAAGCCACGATGCTTTGCTAGGGACGGCTTGCACCTGTCACCCCTGGGCTTTCGGATATTGGCAAAGGCTCTTGATACCCCCATAGTGCCTTTTTTAGGCAAGGCTCAAAAGACAAACCCATCTCCATAGGTATCACAAGGGATAAGAAACTAAGAGTAATGCTACTCAATGCCAGAAGTCTAAACCTCACGATGCACGCACTCAAAACTCTCCTTAGCATGGAGAACATCGATATCTGTGCAGTAACAGAAACCTGGTTCAAGGCTCCCGAGAGCACCCCAGCACTACCAGGTTATACCTCATACCATACTTTTCGGCCCTAAAACTTGGACTGAACCACAAAAGGAGGGGGAGTATCAATATTCGTCAAAGATACCCACACCTCCAGGTTGGTGGCACAGCACGAAGCATCAGAGACTATCCATGTGCAACTAACTGTGGGTAAAACTGCCTTCCAGTTTATAGCCTGCTACAGACCACCCTCCCAAACACAGGAACCCCACTTGGCCTTCCTAAGAATACTGGAAAATATGAAGGTCTCTCCAAACACCATTATATTGGGCGACTTCAACTACCCAAACATAGACTGGGAGCATTACTCTAGCTCCAACACCCTAGCCCAAAGGTTCCTAGAATTTATAAACTCAAATGCTATGGAACAACTTGTTACCACTCCCACAAGAGGGGAAAACATACTGGACCTGATCATCACCAACATGGGGACACTATGCTCCAGACCAGAAGTGTATTCCTCACTGGTAAGATCAGACCATAAACTAATCTCACTGGATATTCACATCCGACCCCACCCCTGCCCAGAAAACCACAGTGAAAAACTTCTCTAAAGCAAATTTCACACGCCTCAAAACCAAGGCGAAATCCTTCAAAGCCCCCGGGCCTGTGGAAAATACAGCCCAGACCGCAGAATCCTTTATAAACGCATTCTATGAACACCTTCAGGAATGCATGGATCATGCAATCCCAAATAAAATTAAGACCCAATCCTCCAAAGGCAGACGTCCTGTCTGGTGGACCCCAGCCATAAACAAACTATACAATAGAAGGAGGAAGCTACTACATGATACAGCAAAATCCCAAAAAGGGAAGGCATCTCTGATAAGTATTAGCAAAAAACTACGGGCACTCATAAAATCGTCTAAGGCCAGCTTCGAGAGAAAAATTGCACAGGACACTAAGGATAATCACAAGGCTTTCTTTAGTTATGTTAGGAACCTGGGTGGGAATTCCCAGATATGCTCAGAATTAGTCCAAAATGACAAAAAATACACCGAGCCCACAGACATTGCCAACATGCTAGCTGACAGGTTCAGTGCAAACTTCTCCCCCCTCTCCCCACCAAAAGGGCAAATATCTATCCCAACAGAGTGCTGCCCCCCTGACATCTCAGATGCTCAAGTAACAGCCACCCTCTCCAAAGCAAAAAACACAGCATCAATGGGACCAGATGGTGTCCCAGGCTGCGTCCTACATGAACTCCAAGAAGAGCTAAACCCAAGCATAAAACTACTGTTCAATCTTAGCCTTACTACAGGATATGTACCCAAAGAGTGGCGTACAGCAACAGTGGTCCCTCTCCACAAAGGTGGTGCCTCAACGGATCCTGGAAACTATTGCCCCATAAGCCTGACTAGCTGGCTCTGCAAAGCTATGGAAAGGATCATCATGGACCTCATAAATAAAGATATTGGGGACCTACAGACACTGGATCCTACCCAGTTTGGCTTTGTTAAGGGCAGATCCTGCCTCTTAAACCTGGTCAATTTCTTTGAAACAGTCACCAAGGCCATTGACGAGGGGAAGGTGGTCCACACAGCCTACCTGGACCTCGCAAAAGCCTTCGATACAATACCCCACTCGGGCATTATAGATAAGCTCACCAGCTTAAATATAAACCCCTATGTCGCTAGATGGGTTGCAAACTGGCTCAAGGACAGAACCCACATGGTTAGAATTGCTGGAGCCATGTCAGACTCCAAACCAGTTACAAGTGGCGTCCCACAAGGCTCAGTCCTGGGACCTCTCTTGTTCGGTATATATTTCTCGGCGGTACAGGCCAACACGGAAGGACTGTGGCTGACCAAGTTCGCAGATGACTGCAAACTGGGCGCCATAATCAACTCTCCAGCCGACACAAGCATCCTCCAAAAGGGCCTCATAGAAACAGACAACTGGTGCCAGAGCCATGGCCTCAAGCTAAACACCAAAAAGTGTATAGTCATCCCCTTTGGCAAAAACAAAGTGCCCACAAATTACCACATAGGTGGTAATCCATTAAGTACAGAAGAAGCCATTAGGGACCTGGGGACCCAAGTTGATAGCAATCTCTCATTTGACAACCACGTGGCCAAAGTGGTTAGAAAAACATTTTATAAAGCCCACCTAATCATGAAGGGATTCACATCTAGATCAGGGGAGGTCATCGTACCTCTTTACTTATCTCTCATCAGGCCCATAATTGAGTACAATGCCCCTTTTGGGATGTACCTTACCAGACACCTGCAGCAACTGGAAAGACCCCAAAAGTACCTCACCAAGAGGATCAAAGGGCTCAAACAGATGCCATATGCTGCCCGGTTAAAGAAACTCCAGCTCTACTCAGTGGCATACCGCCTGCTCAGAGGCGATCTGTGCCTGACGTATAAAGCCATGTCCAACCCGGAATTAATGGACATGCTGCACCTCAGAAAATCCAAATCTCATCGAGCTATGTGCTCGAGAGACTTGAACCTCAGCACTGAAATAAATAGGACATGCTGGAGGGACAGATTCATAACCCAGAGGCTCCCTTCACTCTGGAATAAAATCCCAGTCCAGGTTAGGCAGAGTCCCACATTGACTCTCTTCAAGAGGAATCTTGATGAGTGGATGGGAGATCGTAGGTTTACCCCGGCTATCACTTCTGTGTCACTGTTAGACAGAGGCACAGTATACTAACCTCAAAAAAAGGCATAGCAAAATTAATTTAAAATGGGTGGCGAAAGCCAAACACACTCTGGCTAGGCTTACAAATGCCCTAGGGCAGATAGCCTAGTATGAACCTATGAACCTATGAACATGATGGACTTGAGAGAAATTCTACTTGGGTCTACTACAGGGGAAAATTACTGGAATTCCTTAATTCTATTTAGGCCTACTACATGGGAAAAGTGACTAGAATTTCGTAATTCTACCTAGGCCTACTACAGGGGAAAAGTGAATGGAATTCCCTAAATGCCAGAGAAGTGTCGCTATATCTGCATGGCAGGACTGCCTTTGACAATCTAGTAGACTGATCAGGATGGGTGGATGGCAATTATACAATGACTGCCCATTAACATTCAAAAACGAGCATGCTGATTGGTCAGCCCAGGCAGCGTGCCCATTGTAAATCAACTATATACCAATGGAAAAAAAGATCCGGTTGCTCAGGCTTTCTTCCATTAATATATGTGATAAAAAATTTACTTTTCTTTAATTTTTTTAAATAAATTTACAAAACCAGAGACTTCAAACCAATGAGAGAGATGGGACAGACAGCGATAAAATGTTAATCAGGTATGTTATGCAAAACTAGAGAAATGTACCTGATTATCCTTTTGTTTTCTCTGTCCCATCTCTCCCGTACATTGAAATCTCCCAGCTTATTTTTATTTAAAAAAAAAAAAAAGGCAATGGAGATCTTTCTTTCTCCATTGCTTCCTTTACACAGCACCTGTCGCTTCAGTCAACACCAGAAGCTATATTACCAATGATAACCATAAGAAATCCAGTCTAAGCAGTGAAAAAATTAATATGACGATTCAGGTCACAAGCTGTACCACAAATACTCTTATTGTTGAGAACAGTGAGTAAAAATGATAATACAGAACTCTAGAACACATATTATCAGGACAAAACTGCTCATTTTTACTCACCGTTCTCAACAATAAAAGTACTTGTGGTACATCTTGTGACCGGAATTGGTCATATTCATTTTTTCACTTCTTAGACTGGATTTCTTATGACTATCGGTAATATAGCTCATTGCCATTGACTGAAGTGATGGGGGCTCGTGTTTTTAAAGTGTGCTTCTATTTCCTGATTTTTTCTTCCTTTAAACAGCACTGATGTACTGCAGAAGTGTGGGAAGCCAAATTAAATATACACATGCACAGTACATCAGGAAAGACCCAGGATACCGGGGCGAAAAGTCGAAAGAGCAGCACAGTGTCCTTGTAAAAGGACATTATCTTAGAAAAGTAACTAACTTTTTTTCTTAACTAATGTCATTGTATAATATTTCACCTGAGTGACCAAACAAAGCTAACCATGGATAAATCCAGCATTACCCACACCCAGCCTTGGGTAATTGCTATATAGTACTAAGACCCAGGCATCTGAGGAAGGGATGGTAGTATAACATAGTATGCTCTACAATCATATTAGATGTCCTGTGGAGACATAAGCTACTTTTCCACCCTCCCTCTTTAAAAACAGGCCAATGAGTAACAGACAAAGACAGAGAGATAGAGTTGACAGTGAGAGAGGCAGAAACACATTATGTTGATACTAGACTGAACAGAGTGAGTCAAAAATAGAGATTCTAAAGAGACAGAGAGAGAGACTGATATGAAGAAATAGTCTCCAAACTCAAGTTGTATTGATAAGCAGATACTGGGTCTGCAGGAAATTATCTTTTAGTCCTATTTGGTGAAATGCAATGCCCTGAAGTTGTGAAATAGAAATAAATATATTGGTCTGCAAATGAAATGGCCAAGTTAGGTCCTGGTCTAGAAGTAAAGGTCAAGGAATGACAAAAAGGTTAAGTAGAGCCTCGGCTGGAGTGCCTTCTGTGCGGAGTCTGCACGTCCCCCCTGTGGTCGCGTGGGTTTCTTCTGGGTGCTCCAGTTTCCTCCAACATCCCAAAGACATGCTGTAGGTGGATTGGACACTCTAAATTGGCCCTAGGTGTGAGTGTGTGCATTCTGTGGATGGTTGGGCGCTGGGCTGGAAACACGACACCGTAAATCTCCACTGTGGCGACCCCTAACCGGGAAAAGCCAAAAGAAGAAGAGGAAGATTGCGACTTTTATTTAATAATTGTTTTCTGCCAAACACTGCTTCTGCACTACAGCTACTATCAAGCATACTAAGCAGTGCTGTTATTTCTTTGCAGCAGAAGCAGTACAAAACTAAGCTGTTCATGTTATGTTGAATAAATGCTGTTTTTAGTCTACTCAGACAAGATTTTCATAAGAATCAAGCTGCCAAGAGCTATAATGGTGAAGGTAAACCAAAAACATAAAAAAGAAGACTAAATGCACTTCCCAGGAAACTGAATATAGCTAGAATATGTGAGCTTTGATCTAAATTCTCCATGCTGTATCACAACATTTAATGATAGGTGTGCCCACACATGGGATACTGTAGTGGTAGGTCTGCTTTTCTCACAAAAGAAAGCATATGTTACTGTTTTAAGAGAAGAGTTGTGTTTCCTGTAATATTGTATTTGTGGATAGTAGCTCGTTGTGGCTCCTTGAGCAATGTTAAGCTTGGACAAGAGGTTCTTCATAAGTTGTTGTTGTGTCTTTCGGCTTTTTCCGGTTAGGGGTTGCCACAGCGGAACTCCGGTCCGCTAATGATTGGCAGTTGATTTTTACATGCTGAGTTTTCAGCCCTAATGCACAACCTTCAACGAAGGTACGCCCATTCACGCAGAAGACACTCTAGCTGACAGTCGAACCGGACAGCGTCTTACTGTGAGGTGACAGCACTACCGCAGCACCACCACCGCGGATGTAAGAGGTTCTTCATAAGTATGTATGGTATTTGCAGATTTGAAGGTTTGGTAAGCATTGTGCAGGTAGGTTTTGAAATGAGTCATGAAGCATTCATTCAGAGTGTAGACATGCATGTTTGACTGTTGGTCTGAGCAATCAAAAACATACTCAGCGTGTGTGTGTGTGTGTGTGTGTGTGTGTGTGTGTGTGTGTGTGTGTGTGTGTGTGTGCACGTGCTTGTCTGTGCACAGGTTGGGGGTTGCATTGCACATGCATTTGTGTGCATCATGCTTTGCTTGTACACATGCATGTCTGTGCCCATGCACGATAGTTTACAACCTTGATTTGTGGATTAGTCAAGAAATCTGTTTAACTGATGAGTGTTCTTTGGAGCTAGTAAATCAAACTTTAATGGTGGATTTAGTTACAAAAACATAAAATGAAAATTCTCCCCATTCAACCATGTAGGAGGAGAAAACAAAATGAAACTCATATTTTCATGTTCACTATTAGTTTCAGCCTATAATGTCTTGATTTTTGTTAATAAATCAGACTGCTATCAGTCTGGCTGCATAGTTCATGTCAGGTAGGTAAATCTTAACTGCAAGAACTTTAAGCAGCCCAGGTAATCCTTCCTATCAAAGCATAACAGTACAGTTTCCCTTTAAGATGGCTGACACACTTCATTGTTGATGTGGAGATATTACTTCTTATTTTTCCATAAGTCTACTTAAAAATCCAAGTGAAATTTCTCCATGTAGAACATCATCATACAACTAAATTACCTCAGTCTTGAGTTTCCTCTAGCCCAGTCAGTGAGGAATGTAAACTCTTTACTATTAGTACCCCAGTTACACAGTCTAGAACAGGATGATCTGTTTGTTACTACAGAAAGCCACCTCCCTTTGAGCATTGCCCTCAATAGCTCCCTTCAGAGACCTGCCCCTTGGAAAATCTCACTGCATCTGTAGCCTATGCAATGACTAAAATCTTACTTTCTGTTCCAGGTGCAGTCACCATGTTGCAGAAATTCCTCCCCCATTCCCCCCAGTGTAGAAACAATGGATATAGATATACATGATTTTGGTGACGGACAACCAGTTTGCCTTCAGGACTCTGTTAGCTGCAAGTAGGAGAATCCTGAATTCAAAAGTTTGAAGAGAGAATGCCCACATTGATAGTTCTGGACTTTTTGTCTTTCTCATGTATAGCCTCTGATGCAAGGCATGGTCAAATACTAGTGACATTTTTTGCCTGTCATGATATCTAAGTGTAGTGAAATCCCACTTAACTTGTAGGTATAGTCTTTTTTATTCCTGAGTACCACTTTTCTGTATTGCTTTGCACGTGACTAATGAATGAATATGATGTTCATCTCCCTCAACAGTTTCTGATAAAACTGCCCCTACCTCCAAGGCTTCTGTGAATTCAGTAGACTGCATAGAGAAATCAGTATAGTAGCTGGTACAATAGACTGAAGCCATGAGCTGTCAACAAGCTGCTTCTCTTGGTACAAGATTTAATTCTTTCCGCCTCCATTTGCTTAATTGTGTGACTCTCAGTCAAAGTGCATTGGCCACTTGCAGAAGCATCTTTTTTTTTTTTTTTTATAACCACAGCTACATAATGATATCATGGTAGGTACTGGATGAACTGCAAAACATTATGAGTAAGCAAAAACAACGTACCACTTTAGAGGAGCATCTCCTTACTTATATTACCATTTCAGTACAACAGTATCACGTTAATTTTCAGTGTGAGGTGTTGCACACGGAAGAACTAATTGACAATCCAATTTTTTAAGAAGAAGGAAACTACTAGCATAAAAATACAGTTAGCCTATACATTAATTTAGGAGTTTCAGCTCTATGAAAAAAGGAGGCCATCTTTATCAACAAAATAAAATGCATCAGCAGCACAGTTTTTGAATCAAAAACTATGTGATTTGGTATTGCTTATTATCAACAGCAAATCATACCAAATTATACAGATTTGTTACTTTACACTTGCTTCAAAATAATATGCTTTAACCTGACAGTACACCCAAAATGAATTTTAAAAAAGGTCCATGTGGATCAGTATTCCACCATGGATAACAAATGCAATTAGATATTTAAGGATCAAGTAATGTGAACTTGGAACATACTTCTTTCAGTTGTCAAAATGTTTCTTCTGTTGTCCATTTGATATTCAGTGAGGTCCTACAATTGATCAGGTTTGTCAGGAAGAAAATGACTGTAGCAAAAGTTTGGAATAAGTGTGATAATACCTAGCCAGATCAAGAAAGCTTTGAACTTTCTTTTCATATTGGGTGTCATCCCATTTTGCACTGCTTGAACTTTCTTTGCGTGGAGTTTGCTAACCCTAGCTCTATGAAATAGCCAAAATAGCAGACTTCAGTTATGCCTAACTTACACTTAGCTGGGTTAGCAGTTAGAATTGTTTGATATAATGATTTCAAAATGGCTGAATGATAGTT
The DNA here is from genome assembly GCF_019279795.1 of Protopterus annectens. Taxonomy (NCBI): domain Eukaryota; kingdom Metazoa; phylum Chordata; order Ceratodontiformes; family Protopteridae; genus Protopterus; species Protopterus annectens. Next base: position 128,018,420 of record NC_056735.1, read on the forward strand.
AAATATTTTTTCTAGTCTGCCAGGAAAATGATTACAGCACCCATGTGACTAATGACTGTTTAATGCAATGTCTTACAGCCTTGTGCATCAGCACTTGTAACATCACTGGTGGTACTGACAGACCAATTTGTATAACTGCGTAATAAAAAAGGCCTCTATATCTAGAAAATGTTACATATCCTTATCACTCTGAGTCTAGTAGAATCTCCTCAAATTCTACAATGAAATCTTGAAACACCCTAATAACAACATCACCCCAGACATTGTGTCGGTAAATTCAGAAAGGAGTTTCATACCCTCATAAATAAATGTATAGAATTACCAATCCCTTCTAGGTCCAAATGCAATGGGAAATTTAAAAGAAAACCACCCTGGTAGTCCACTCACATAAGTAAACTCAACAATAAAACAAAAACTCATTATGGTACACAGCAGAAATAGAATCCACTAGGTTAACCAAAAATATTAGGAATTTGAATAAAACTTAAAAAACAAAAGATGATTAGATCTATTAAGGCATTCAATAAACTCAGGTTGGCATCTAAAGCCAAGGGCAATGGCAGATTCTTCATTATTTACATTAGAAAACTGCTAAACATCACTCAACAATGTACAGAACTGCACACTATATGACAAAAACCTAATCAGACCCAGCTAACAATGTCAGCATGCTGTCAAATAAATTCAGTGTAGATTTTACTCCTGAGGTGATGATCCAAACCCTACAATCTTGTAAACCACCCAGTGTCACTTAAACCACCCAGTGCCACTTTAACTACACAGTGCCACTAAGGAACATGTACTGAAAATGTTATCCAAGGTAAGAACGCTTTCTCTGTGAGACCAGTTATGCACTGGGATATTTGTTAAATATTAATAAACATTCCCTGATGGAAATGCTCCTTATGCTTCTTAACCAGATAACGGCTGCAGGCTCAGTGCTAGAACTATGGTATACAGTATAGGTGATGCCAATCCATAAAGGTGGCCCTAGTGCCAACCTTGGAAACTATGGGCCCATCAGTGTGAGAAGTCTTATTTGTAAGGTAATAGAACATATCACATCTGATTTGATTAGCAGACATTAAAAATCTCATCAGGATAGATCCACAGCAATTTTATTTTGTCAAGGGTAGATTCTATATAATGAAGCTGGCAAACCTTTTGAAAAAATAACGCAAGCTGTTGACAGCAGTCACACTGTACAGACAATCTACCTTGATATGGCCAAGGCATTTGATACCATCCCCAATGCTAGCATAATTAAGAAATATATTGAAAATAAACCCCTACGTGATAAAGACAACAAACTGGTGAAAAAGGGAACCCTTCAAGGTGTAGGTGGTCTGGGCAGCATCAATGAACATAAAGGTGACAAGTTGGGTCCCACGGGGCTCAGTATTGAAAGTGAATTTGTTCTGTATTCTCTTCTCTGGCCTGCAGAATAAAAAAACAAGGCTTATGGCTAACCAAGTTTACTACTGACTGCAAACTTGGAGCCATTGTAAAATCCCAATATGAGATAGAAGCCATCCTTCAGGAACTTATTTATGCATTGCATATTGAAAATGGGCTTATATTTAATTCTAAAACAGTAATCATTGTCTCATTTTGCGGGCAAATCATCCCTGTAGCATATTGCATTGAGAATCGACACTTCAAAATAAAAATGTAGTTAGAGACCTGGGAACCTGGGTTTATATTTTCCTCTCCTGTAATCATCACGTAGTAATGATTGTCATGAAATCATTTTATTTGGTGCAGGTGATCATCAGGAGATAATTATCCAGATCTAAAAAGGCTAATATCCCCAAGTATTCATTTATCAAACCTGTTATAGAATACAGTGCCCGTTTTGAGATGTACCTCACCATGGGAGATTTCCCTTCCTGCACTGCAGTGCGATTTCGGAGTTGGAATAAATAAGTAGCGGGGGGTGTGGGGGGTTGCAGGGGGGCTTGCCCCCCCCTGCAGAAACCCTCTGTTCTGTTATGGTTTCCCTTTTTTAGCTCCCTTTCATGAAGTCGAGCTTTAGAAACTCGAGCATATGGCTTCAGCCATATGCATTTCGAGTTTCTGAACGTTTGACTTTGTGAAGAGGAACTCTCTCTCTCTCTCTCTCTCTATATATATATATATATATATATATATATATATGTAAAATCACATTTAATGCAACTGCATCAGAGAGAGAAGTAACACTATTTTTACAAAAATTATTTGCTTGCTCTTACACAAAGAATTTGGAGTCACACACATTATTTTCATGAAATTCTATAACTCATCTCAAATTAAGTATAATGCAGAGTCAGTTTTTTCAAAGGATTCACAGGAATTTAAAAGCAATTGAGTCCCCTGACCATTTGCAACTTGCCAGTGTGTACCCATAGACTGCCACCCCCCCCCCCCCACACCCTCCGATATCTAGGAGAAACAGATTAGTCAAGCCGGAGTCTCCTTTGAAGGATGATAGTGCATCACACTCCTAAATCTGCAGGACCAATCTGTTCCACAGATGGGGGAGGTGCTACATGATTACTATGTCTTTCCATCACATTTTATTTATCTGCCGGTGAAGATTTAGGGCACGGGTTCTTTTATTAATGGAGGTATGAAACTTGTGGAGATGCAAAAAAACGAGGAAACTGGGTGTCCAATGACGTGGAAAGCAAGGCACAGAGATTTCCTCAAGAGTCTATAAGATACTGAATACAGCGAAAATACTTCTAGTCTTTCTTCATAGCTCAGGTTCTTTAACCAGTGATCTCCTTAGGAACCTGTAGGGTGTTTCAGGATGTTTTATATGTGTACTAAACTATAGCCTGAAGAGGTATTGTGTTCAATATTTGGCAATTAGCTGTGCTAAGAAGAAAGATTTTCTGACTACTATTGCCACATAAGGATAAAAAAACAAGGCATTATTAACCCATGGTCTCTAACACTTTTTTATTTTTAAATGCTATACTGTCTATGCAGCATGCTGAGGGAAGGAGTTATATGACAAATGTGACAGTATTTTATTTTTTGTATTTAATTTGAGCTCATTTTCAGTACACCTGTTATTTGTATTTGTAATTTATTGCTGAGGGGTTAGAAGGTGGACTTAATAACTCCTAGTTTGCAGCTGTCTGCATTAGCCAGAGGTCTTGATTTCCAGTTTAGAGATCAGAAAATTAAATGCCAGTAAGGACAGGTGATGACACTGAGTCCTGGGGGACAACACTGATCACCTTCCTAATTTCTGATGAGTCACCTACCATTTGCACTGTGTGGGTTCCATCTTTTTGCCAATTTGTTACCACATTACAACCAGGGATCTATTTTTAAAATGTGTAAGCTTGCTGTTAATGCCAGCATGGCATATGGTGTCATATACCTTGTTCAGGTCAAGATACACATTGCACAAGCTATCCTGGACAAACCCAAACTGCTGTGGGTTAAGTCTAATGGGATGTTTGATATCACAGTTTATAAGGTCAGTTATAATATGTTTCATGGCTTGGTAGATGGCAATCATCAGGCTGCTGGGTCTATAATTCCCTGGGATGGTGGGATGGCTTCTCTTGTGGAGTACCATCAGCAGTGTCATGCACCAAACTTCAGAACCAAAACCTGGAGCTAAACTTAGGTCAAACAGTTGGAGGAGTGGATCTGCCAGGGCATATTTAGTACTGTTTATTTAACAGCCACGTCTATTGTCCAGCCCCATAAAAGAAGGAATTTTGGTCTTAGAAAGTTTCTTCAGTACATAATAGGAGATTTAAGGGATACAGGCATATGCAGACTTCAGGAAAAAAAGTATACGGGGTAAAACTAGCAATAAATGGGTTTGCTAGTATATTGGCAATGTCTTTTGGGTCCAAATAGGTGTTGCTTTTATAAATAAGTTCAGGTCTGTGCTAGGTAATATTCTTTCATTTCCTAACTCTGCTGAAGAAATACATACAATTGACCTTAACTTCAGATGCTAACCTATATTTATGGGCTTCATAGTTTTAATATTTTTTTATACTATTTTTAATATGAGGGGGGTTTAAACTGCAGTATAATTTAAATGGGCATATAATTCCTTTGCATATGAGTAAGGAAAACTGGTGCCATAAAATACTTTATTCTGTTACCTCACTACTTGCAACTCAATCTCTCATTCAAATAACTATATGAAAATATTTTATTTATTTGGGTTTGTATTAATTCTTTAATAAATTCAAGATTCCATACTTTCTTATTCAGCCACATCATAATTGACATGAGCACATCTGTAATGCAAACCTTTTTGTTTTTACAATTGCCCAACAGACTATATGTACCTTTGTGTGTTCCTCATATATTCCTGCCAAAAAGCCTGAGACAGTTTCCCATAAGCCATGTATCCCTTATTGCTGTCTTTCAGACTTCGATCAGTTCAAAGACTGGCATACATTGCCAGTCTACCCAACCAGACACTTGCTGTTGACTACGCAAGCCAGTTACTGGCAAACCCCATATAACAATTTTTATGCCCCACCAACCAAGTCAATCCATACGTGTTAATGTTTTATGTTTTTTCTTGCCCCAGCAACTCTTAAGCACCTACCTTTACATCATGGCTCCCTTATTGATAGGTTGTAACCTTTTAACTGCCCCATTCCTGTTCCGAACTTTCAGTGATTACTAATAATTTTGTATGTTCTTCTATTTCTGGCAGCAGAACATTATGTATCAGTAAACAAGCCCCATGTCAAACATTTACTACATTAGCTATACAAACTTAGAAGTGCAATCAAAGTAAGTGTTCCACTGCTGAGAATGAAAATGAGGCAATAAAAACTCACTGTTTTACTATTAAAGTATTTGTCTTCCCCTCCAATATCAGAGAAAGCACCTTCACCCTTGTCATTAAATGTAGTAGCTCTGGGATAACTGTTTCTTGGAGAAAAGTGAATTCTACAAGACACTGAGATACTGCAATCTCAATCTTTAACAAACAAATAAATAAAATGTAAAATAAAATAAAATCACACATTTGCAATTGCAAATTAGAGACATTAAATTGCCAGTTACAACAGACCAGCAGTTAAACCTGGCACCATCGTCAAACATATATAAGCCATTTTTGTACATACATGCTTCTGTTTACTTTTGTCAACAGCAGAAATGTCCCCACATGGCATCTCTGAGATCACTTATCTGAATATTAGAAAGTTATACTGTAAACAAAATTGTTCACAAATCACTACAGTATCTTACAGCATTAATCTGCTTTTATTTTCATGTGCTGTAACACACAGTTATTTAAAATATACTGGGATGCCTAGCATTGCAAAAAAGTCTTACTTAACACAATTGTTGGTTTTCCTGCCACTTCAGACTTGCACAAGGAAGGATTCTATCTTACCTTAATGGCAACTTTAGAATTTTTCATTGATAAACTTGACAATGTTCCATTGTTGCAGAGCAGAGTGCACGATGTGTCTTTAGGAAGCTTAGCAAGTGATGAACATGCATATATAAATAGCAGGCATGTGCTGTACCATCTGCCATTTTGAAAATGCAGCCAGAAAGTAAGCAGGTGAGAATGAATGTAGCTAGTTTGTATATGTTACCGAAGTTAAAGTTAATAAGCTTCAATTGTAATCTGCTTGTACATAATAAAGCTGCTTGAACAGAACCCACAAAAACTCATCTATTACATCCTAACCAGACAAGCGACATGGTATCAGAACCGGGATTCCAGAGATTAATATTTGGAGCCACGAGGCGCAGAAATAACAGTGAAGGTAAACTAAGAAAAACAAGCATGAAACAGAGCCAGAAATGAACCAAGGGTAATGAAAACTTGCATGAAGAGTTTACTTTATAAAAAAGATAAAACAGAGCATTACAAGGGCACAGATCGCATTATTAAACAAGTGAGAGGCACTAAAGGTTTACTAATTAAGTGAAATATTTAAGATTAAGATATTTGATCGACTAGCAGAAAAGCAAAACAAATATGTTTAAAGCAAAATTAGTATGTTTAAATCAAAATGGGCATGTTTAAAGTAAAACAAGCACAATAAAATTACAACAGGCATGAAAAGGGCTTAAACAAGCCAATCAAATATAATATAGGAGACGAGGGCACATTAAGCATAAATAAAGCAAGGCAAAGTGCTGTGTTTTGCAATAACTACGACTTCATATTGTATCAATGGCATAACTAGAATTATTCAAAGTATCTCAAAGTTTGTAAAAGTGCTTACAGTGTGTGCTTATTACAGTGCATCTATTCTGAAGAGTTTATTTGTGTACAAAGTGCAACTATTTTGTAAAGTACAGTCAAAGTACAGCCATTTCGAAAAGTTTCTTGTGCTGGGTGTGTCTATCCACAAAGTACTGGCATTACAGTGTTTCTTGCACTGTAAAGAATTATCTAGCAAAGTACCGCCATTTTGGGGAAGTGTCAGTATGCTGTGTACTGTTAATTTGCAAAGTGCAATTACTTCAAAATGTTTCTTACTCTGAGATTCTTCTGCCCAGGTCATTCATAAAGTGCAGTTATTTGAAATGTTTTTTTTAAATTGAAGAGGGGATTTCTTGCTATACATTAATTTTGAGAGTGTTACAGTGCCCGAGAGACTTATTTCCCAAAGTTCAGTTATTCAGAGGCTTGTTGTGCCATTGGTCAAAGTTACAAATACTGGCATAAATTTCTGCCATTAGTGTATGTGTGTGTATTTGTGCATATGTGCAAAACTCTTCACTGGTATGTGTTAATATGGCAGAAGGATTTTGAAAGCCCTTAACAGTTGTATTTGATCAGAATATTGCAGAGAATTGGAGAATACTTGAGCAAGTAGCTTATTCTGACAAAGATGCACACACACACACACACACACACACATACAGGCATTCATTTTGCTAAACCGAGCTGGGTCAGAAGCCACTGAAAGATAGCAGTCATTTGTGTATGTACCAGCATTATAAGAGGGAGAAGATGAAAATCATCATATTGTTGTACAGGCTGAATCAAGGCAAGACTACCGAGTGTTTAAAGCACAAATTCAGAGAAATGTGCAACCCACAGACAAATATTACATTAGAGAGACATTTCCTTTACACAAGAGATCAGAAACCAGGGGAAACTCATGAAGGTTATATTACTGACCAGAGAAATAAAGCTAAATGTGTCAGTTTTGTGACTTAAAAGATGAGTTAATAAAAGAAAAGGTTTGTGTGTGGTATTAATAGTGCTGCTGTGAGAAAGATTTTGCTTTGTGACAGTGATTTAACATTGAATAAAGCCATTGAGATTTGTCAAATCCATGAAGTTACAGAAAGACACACAAGTATACTTGCAAATGACAAGAGCATGGTTTCAGCGGGCTCCATAGCAAATGTAGATAGCAGGAAACACGTGGCAAACAGAAGCAGGACTAAGCACATGGCAGCCACAGCCCCTGCTGGTTCATAAGGAAAATTACACAGTTTTCCAGCAAGTTCTAAGAAAGAAGCATGCTCAGTGCAGTACAAGTGTGAGCCAGCAAAACCCAAATCCAGCTTTGTTGCTAACTGTTGCAGTTGTGGTGCCAAACATGAGTCTAAAAGGGAAACACGCTTAGCATTTGGTCAGCGATGCCACAAGTGTAAAAAATGGAACCATTTTCAAAAGTTTTGCAAATCAAGTAAGCCTCACATGGTTACAAGAGAAGGTCACTCAAAAAAAGCAAGTTGATCACATAGAGAACTGCAATTCTACTTTTAGATGGTGTATCAGTAATTGGTGAAAGGGTCGATGCAGTGAATTTGTTGGCGAAGAATGAAATATTTTCTTCTGTCCAGATCAATGGTAAATCAAAGTAGACACTGGTTCAAAGTGTAATGTTATATCAGCAGACACATTTGCTAAGGTGAGAACTAACGAACAACTCAATGTGGCTAGTAGTGTGAAACTTGTTGCTTATGGAGGTGAAGAAATTCAGACCGAAGGCTCAGTAGTGCTTTCATGTTATTTGGCTAGGAACTGTTACTGCTTGTTATTCTATGTAGTCTGAAGACCTGTGAAGCTGTTATTGCGTCTCAGAGACTGTTTGCGAATGAATCTGCTTTCTTTTACCAAAGAAGTTCATCATATAAGCACATGTCCTAGTTCCAATTTTTCAGAATCCATTTTCTCAGAGTATCCTGATGTTTTTGATTACAAGTTGGGCAAACTTCCAGTTGTGTATTCTATGAAGTTAGACTCAGAGGTCAGTCCAGTAGTCAGACCAGTGAGAAAGGTTCTGATAACTATGCAGGATAAAGTCAAAGCTCAGTTGGATAAAATGGTGCAGCAAGGTGCAATTTGTACCATTACAGAACCAACTGAATGGGTGTTGTCCATGGTGCCAGCCCACAAGAAAGGCTCAGACTAAATCAGAATACGTAATGGCCCAAGAGATTTGAACAAAGTATTAAAGCCACCACATCAACCAATGCGTACAGTTGAAGAGGATGCAGCCCTAACACTGAATGCCACTGTTTTTTTCTGTCTTGGATTCAAAAAGTTCATTTTGGCAAGTGATGCTTGATCTTAATCCTCATTACTGACCACTTTTGGTATCCCATTTGGCAGGTATAGATTCCTCAGGATGCCATTTGGAATAAATTCTGCAAGTGAAGTCTTCCAGCATGCAATGGAGCAATTTTTTCAGGTTATCCTTGTGCCATAATAGTAGATGATTTTTTTGGTTGGAAGCAATGGTGAAGCAGAGCATGACAGAAACCTTAAGGGAGTTCTAGACAGAGGACATCAAGTAAACTTAAAGCTCAATCCTCTAAAGTGCAAATTCAGGCTACCAGAAGTTACTTATATAGGTCATTTATTTACCAACACTGGCTTAAGGCCAGGCCCATCTAAGCAAGCAGCTATCCTTGAGATGTCAGCATCAGATAATGTTCAAGCTTTACAACATTTTCTTGGCATGGTCAACTATTTAGGCAAGCTTATACCAGACTCCAGTGAATTGATACTACCTTTAAGATAGCCGACATGCAAAAATGTTACATGGTCTTGGCTGGAACAGCACCAAGAAGGCATTTGAAGACCTTAAGCAGAAAACTGCCACCCCACCTACATTAAGATACTATGATGTCAATAAACCAGTCACTCTTTCCTGTGATGATTCAAAATTTGGTCTTGGTGCAGTTATTCTTCAGGATGACAGACCAGTAGCCTATGCATCTACAACACTTACCCAAACTGAGATGCAGTATGCTCAAATTGAGAAAGAACTTTTGGCAATATTATTTGCATGTTCAAAATGTCATGATTATATTCATGGTCGAGCTATTCAGATTGAAACTGATCACCAACCTCTAGTCACTAGTCTAAAGACGCCTACGCATTCAGCTCCAGTGAGATTACAAAGAAAGATGCTCAAATTGCAAAAGTACAACTTCAAAATGGTCTATACAAAAGGCAAACTTGTTTATCTGGCTGATACCTTAATCAGATCACCCAGAAATATAATGGAAAAGCTTGACGCAGAGAATTTTGACTTTGAAATAATGGCAGTACATAATTTTTATACCACAATACTTGATGAGCTAAGAGATCATACAAAGACTGATCCAATTTTGCAAAAGCTCAACCACTGCTTTAATGTTGGATGGCAGTCAAAGCAATCTAGTGTAACACCTGAAGTGCCAACCTATTTTCTTTACAGAGATGAGATGTTGATGTAAGATGCATTATTTTCAAAGGTTGTAAATTTGTTCCTCCTCCTTTCTTACAACATGAATATATCCAGATTTTTCATCATGGTCACCCAACCCAGGCTCCAAATCTACCAAAAGAAGGGAGAGAGAACTAGTATTTTGGCCTTCACTAGTGAAATACATTGATAAAGTACTTTCTTCTTGTTCAGTATGCAATAGTACTAAACCGCATTTGTAAAAAGAACCACTTCAGCTAAGTCAAGTTCCTGAACTACCTTGGTCAACAGTAGCCACAGACATATTTAAATGGAACAATCAGCATTACTTAGTATTAGTAGACTCTTATTTGAACTGGTTTGAGATTGATTTGCTACCTAATCTAACATCCACTACTGTTATTATTAAACTGAAACATCATTTCTCAGTCCATGGTAGTCCACACAATGTTATTTCTGACAAAGGTACTCAATTTATCAGTCAGTTATTTCAGAAATTTGCAAGAGAATGGGACTTTGTAGTCCAGGACATCCACAGTCAAATGGACTAGCTGAACATGTGGTGCAGAAAGGTCAAAGCTTGACAATACTGATGTCTTTTTTGAATTTACTTGATATCAGAAACATACCCTTGTGATGATATACCTGGCTTGCCTGCTCAGAGAATTCTATCCAGGCAAACCAGAACAACATTGCCTATTTGTTCCAGTTTATTCAGGCCTAAAGCTAAAAACAACAGAATCATCAGAGCCCAATTATTTAAGAAGTGTTCTATCCGGATTCCAGTTATGATAAATTGAGCAGATTTCTTTATCTACTGAAAGAAGGAGAGACAGTGAGGATACAAACAGCAAACGTTTTAGATCAGTAACAGGTAAATGTACCAAGCCAAGATCCTACTTCGTAGAATCTGAGGGCGTGGAGTACAGGAAAAATCACAGACATCTCCTTCCTGTACCAGAATCATTATTGCAGCATTGTTCCTGTGATGCAGACTATAAATCTCACAGCAATCCAGACAAGTTCCTGTTCCAGAACATGTCTTACCTTCTGATTCCATTCCCAATGATGTTCCCTATATTCTTAAGGTTAATCATTCAGCAAGACAGTTCCAGTTGCTAAGTCTAATTCTCAGTTTTATGCTACACTATTTGGTCACACGTCCAGAGCTGTTGTGAAATACACAGCGACTTGGACATAACTGTATATACATACATAGATCTGTATAAATGCATGACAAAAAAGCTATTTGTGTTATTTGCATGTCAACTGATATTCTCAGCATTGCATAATCTATTTCTCAAAGAGGGAGGATGTAGAGCAGAGTGTGTGATGTGTCTTTAAGAAACATAGCAAGTGATGAATGTGGATGTATAAATAGCAGGTACATGTTGTACCTAGTGCTATTTTGAAAGTGCAGCCAGAAAGTAAGCAAGCGAGAATGAATGTAGTTAGTTTGTATATAAGTTAAAATCCAAAAAGTAAAAAACAACGTGAAGTTTGTACAAGGCAAGAAGGACTCAGCAACAAGTAAAAACGAAGAATTGTTTAATACAACATAAGCACTTTCACGGTAAAACACTGCTTCATCAGACAAAAATCAAAATGCAACACAGCCATTAATACTAGGACCAACCAATAAGAACAATTATTAATTAATTAACATTATAATCAAATAATTAAAACTCATTCACACTTAAAGAACAAACATCTTAAAAAAACTTTCTAAAACACGTTTAGTGTCTCAAAGGACTTTGGCACAGAAAAGGTTTAAGCGATACCGTATCGTTGATTCCAGGGAAGCTGTCAGCTTTAACGAATAAGATCCATTTATGCTCACATGCCTCCATTCCATTCCTTATATCTTCCCCCCGATGTCCTCATCTACAAACTCTAACACAAAGAACTTAAACTGATGCTGTATACCATTGGATTCAACATGTTTAACTAAAGCACTTGTACTCTTCCTATTCTTGATATCCCTCAGATGCTCAAGTATATGCTCTCTGAGTGAGCAATTTATTTTACCTATATAGCAAACTGCACAGCAAGTGCAGAAACTATAGTATACTAATTTCTTAGTGGTGCAAATGGCATAGAAGGGGAAATCTACATGACAATTCAGTAAAGGGTGTATAAAGTGGCTAACCATATACACATACTTACAAGCACTATAGTGTCTGCAAGGATAAGTTCCCTGTCTCTGAGATAAAGCTGTTAATGATTTTCCTTAGTCTTATAGCAAAGCTGTCTTTTAAGTGACAGATTATTCTCAAAGGAGAAGCTAGGTCTATCTGTCACTAGCTCTCTTAAATCATCATTTGCATAGAAGATATTCCAATGTTTCTTAATGATGTCACAAAACATATTGACATGATTAGAAAAAGTTAAGGGAAACCTGATTCTTTGTCTACCCCTAGGTACGTCATTGGACAATGTATCTGGCAAGGTTTCTGAAAAAAGGGTCTTCCTTTGCTATTTCTCTACTTTTTTTTTAGATTCTATACATGTGTCAGTCTCTCGTTTGCTATACCCCCTACTCATAAAATCTTTCTTAAGTCTACTAAAAGGATTAAAGAGCTGCTCTTCATCACTGTGCAATCTCATCATTCTTAGAAACTGCCCAGTCAGGATATTCTTCAAGATATGTTGGGGGTGCATACTGTTCTTATGTAATAGTGAGTTCTTCTTAACTTCTTTCATGTAGAGCCCTGTTTTAAAAACACCCATTTCTGATCCCTGGACTTTCAAATCCAGAAAATCAATCTGTCGTGTACAGTAGCTCGAAGAAAACTTCAAAAAGGAAGCTGTGGTGTATAAGAAATCAATGAAAGATAGTACTGCTCCTCATCACCACCCCATAGAAGAAACACATCATCCACAAACTATCTATACCATAAAATGGATGGACAATACAAATTATTTGATAACACCATAGCAGCTTCCCATTTAGCCAATGCAAGGTTGGTGTAGCTATTCGCACAAGCTGTGCCCATAGCCATGCCAACCTTTTGTAGATAATAATCTTTTCCAAAAATAAAAATGTTGTTCTCCAAAATGATCTCAATTAAACTACAAATAAAATTAAATCAAAAATCCACACGGATGAATGCTGCTGGATAGTAGCACACCAAGTGAATGAAAAAACAAGAAAGAAGGTCTGAGGAAGCAAACTTACTGTTTGTGAAAGCGCTTACCTAATAAACGTTTTTTAAGAAAGACTTCGGATTTCGTGTATTTGGAGACTATGCCATGAGCTGCTGGAAGTGATTTCTTGTTTTTTCATAAACTACTAATAAGGTTAATTCTGTCAATGGAGTGAAATTTACCCACATTCAGAAAATCTCTAACATTTTCTATCCCCCAATCAATCGGGATCACATTAAAAAGGGATCCTCTGTCTAAAGTAACTAAATACAGTTGTTTCTCAGAATCTAAATGTACTGTACCTCTATATAAATCTTCCAAGAAGCTTTCAGAATCCTTTAGAATCATTGGTACTTTCCCCAAAACAGGGCAAAACATCTTCTCTACAAATATCATAAAGGGTTCAGTGACCCACCCTATCCCTGAAACAAATGGACACATGGGTGGGTCTATTAAACTCTTGTGAACCTTGGGGAGCCCATATAACACTGGGATGGTTGGACAGTCAGTATTAAAATAATTAAATAAATCTTCTGTTATAGTATTTGTCATAAGAAAATCAAAAGCCAAAAATAACACTTTCTCTATCAAGGCTTGAACTACAGCTTTGCTAATTAACATAAAAGTACTGCAATCACTGAGTAGAGCAGTCATGCTCTTAATATATACATCTTTATCTAGCAGAATTATCCATTCCCCCTTATCAGCAGGGCGGATTTCAATAGACTTAACTTTTTTAAGTTCTGCAAGGGCCTCATATTCTGTTCCACTCAGGTTATAATAGGCAGGCTTACGTTCTTTCTTAAAACAGGCCCTAATCTCATTTTCACAAATATTACAGAATGCTTCAACAGAAAGGTGAAGCTTAGGTACAAACATACTTGGTTTATTAAATGGCAGAAAATGACGTTCAGTTTCAACATTCAATAAGCTAGCAGATAAAGTTAAGTTCCTTGCAAACATCTTTAAATTAAGCAAAACATCTACCAGTTCAGATTTTTTTGATGGTACAAAAGAAAGTCCCTTATTCAGTACAGACAACTGTGCTTCTGTTAAATGAAAAGAAGACAAATTAATTTCTAAGTCATTCCTACAGCACTGCCAGTATTCTTGTATATCTGTCTGTTCTCCACTTGGTGTACCTGGTGAACTCGTCCTCTTCTCCCTTGAATCTGTGATTGACCATTCCTCAGTCTGTTGTTTATCAGTAACGGCTCTGGTAGAGGAAAAAGAGGTTGACTCGTAACTACAGCTGCAGTCATGGAATTCACAGTAGTCAGCATCAATTTCGAGTTAATTATGTTTGCTATGGACTCATAAAGCTAGTAGAAGCCGTTGCTTTCCCTGAAGTGATTGCAACCGTCATAGCACTAAGAGAAGGTGGAGGAAGTGCTACTGACATATTAGGAGCAGTTCATTCATTGGTGGAATCTTCTGTTTCAGACTGAGCCATTGGTTGAACAGTGTTATTGATGGGTGCTTGTCTAGACCAGGAAAACACAGCACCCTTATTAAATATAGTATCACTTAAATCTTTCCTGTGTCAAAGACCTTTGAGACACTAAAAGTTTTTTAGAAGGTTTTTTAAGATGTTTGCTTTTTAAATGTGAATGAGATTTAATTATTTGATTATAATGTTAATTAATTAATAATTGTTCTTATTGGTTGGTCCTAGTATAAATGGTTGTGTTGCATTTTGATTTTTGTCTGATGAAGTGGTGTTTTACCGTGAAAGTGCTTATGTTGTATTAAACAATTCTTTTTTACTTGTTGCTGAGTCCTTCTTGCCTTGTACAAACTTGACATTGTTTTTTACTTTTTTGAATTTTTATTTGTACATCTGTGGAGCTCTTTATCCCAGTTGCTGTTTTTATATTTAGTTTGTATATAAGTTACCTCAGTTAAAGTTAATAAGCTTCAATCGTAATGTGTTTGTACATGAAAAACCTGCTTGAACAGAACCCACAAAGACTTCTCTATTACATCCTGACTAGAAGAGTGACAATTGTTATTTTAGTTATAATATAATGCAGGTCTTTATTTGAATTTTAATTAAATGCTAAAAAAATACATGTGTATTCTCTAATGTCACAAAGTTATGTGTTTGAAGATAAATAAAATATTATAACTATGTTTCCTACAATTCACTAAGGACGTCTTTTCTAAGTTGTTAATCAGTTCAGAATTTTGCATTTTTTGTTTTCTAGTCATAATATTATTTGTTTTCTGAAAGAAATCCTCATCATGACAATATGCATGTTCAACACACTTTGCTGTGTTACTTTGCTTGTTCAGAAATGCTGCTTTTTTGCATAGTCCAAAGATGCAACAACAGCAATAAGTCCTTTCAACAATTATATAGAAGAAAAGCAAACTAGCCTTAATGTAGTTTTTTAATCACAGCCAATTGCTGTAAATTAGAAAGGAACTTTTAAATGCGAGTTCCACAGAAACAACAATGTAGCATTATAAGAAATTAAATCTTCCAAGTAAACAAACATCTAATATATCTTCTATGATCTTCAAAGAGATTAATGATTATGCAATATCATATTACATTAAATGCATAAAACTTATTATATTATCAGTATTCCACCAAATTGATGTTTTACGGCAGTTAAACACTATAATTCAGAAGAATCCTGTCACCTTTTTTAATCCTTCTCGAGTTCATCATTAGAGGTCTTGAAATGCCCTTTCTCCGTTACAAAAATACTTTTTTAACTGACATTTTCAAAAGTCAAAGAATGCAATCAAATGGTGACTGCATGTACTTACTGAAACCAATCTAACCAATTTCCATCAGCAGCATAATACCCATAATGTATTCCTGCCGAGTATTTCAAAGAATAGAAATGCTTGCAGATATATAAAGAATGAAACTGCCTCTTGCTGGGACATGCTGAGTGTGTCTAGCTGTGCAATTTGTTTCTGTGCTGGTTGTTTGTTGAAGGTGAATAACACTTTGAACAAATGCTGCTACCACCCACAGCTGTTACTTGTAGTGAGTAGATATCTTGTAACCATTTAATTTCAGCTAAATGCATTCCACTTTTAAAAACGTAACATGATTGATGCCATCCATTCTTTAGTGTAGTGAAAATGAAACTACGACTGAAAAACATTGTAACAATATTCACAATATGTACCTGCCATACATCATTTAGTTCAAAAATTTTCTTCATGGCATCTATTTTTCTTACCCTAATATTAATAGACACATCAGCTTGTCAGTTTTTTCTTTATGTATTAGTAATAAATCTTGAAGGATAATCAGTTAGCATATTATTAAAAAGAGCACAACATAGCATGTGCACCCTGTGTTCTAGCAACTATATTTACTGTTCGTCATCAAAATTAAGCAAACTGTATATTCCAGCTGAAAGAATATATGGAGCTAGCTCTCATAATTTGTTATTTACTTTATAATCCTTCATCGAATGTTAAGCAACCCTTAACTAAAAATTCAAAGGCAGTTGTGTATAGGAACGTGTCGATTACTCTCAACTTCTTTGTTCAAGAATCAGGGACACAGCCAAAAATAAGGAGAACAAAAGCTCAAAATCAGGGACATTTTTTTAAATTAATCTAATTCATGCTTTGGGTTAATAGAATAAAAGTATTTGCATCAACATGCATTTTCTGAACAAGTATGAAACCCTAATATCTGGCATTACTGACTAACTGTAATGCTTAGTGATTTACCATAAAATCATAAATGTTCTGTGGGACAGGGCAAAAATCGGAATCAAAATTAGGGATGTTTTGCAAAATCAGTGATAATAAGAATGTTGAATTATTTAGAGACAAATCTAAATTTATGACAGAACATAAGAATTAGGTATTGATTGGTACTGATATTCTACACATTTTCTTATGCAAAAAGGAAGAGTGCACTAAGACTGCAGTATGCAGCTCTGGCCAAGCTATGTATGTGCATATTGTAATGAAACAAAGGTAAATCAAGTAGCTCACACCTATTTTTTTTTTTTTTTTTTTTTGTGATTGCCCAATAAGCAGTAGGCATTATCAAGTCAACCATCCCACATGCTCTGCCAGACCCTCACCATCAAAGTCAGTATGGCTCATATATCGCAGTTTCTTCCATGCCACAATTTTATATACAGTGGGGAGTTGTAACATGATTGATCAAGAGTAGTAGTGTTTATGTGGGGTAACTTGCATGAAAACAATCCTGAGATAAATAAATGTTGGGAAGAAAATAAAAACAAGTAAAAATAATCACATTTGATGAAAACAAGGAAACTTAAGAATTTTTTGTATATATTTTATATACATGACTATTATCAGCTCTCCAATGATTTTATAATGCACTAAGGACTAACTCTGCTAACACTGCTATACAAACCCCCTTCAGCTATCCTACAGATGTACATAATTTTACCAAGACATGTTGCTGCTTCTGCACAAGGTGGTATAATTTATTGCTTTTAATAGTCTATGTTTGCTTCCCACCTCATACTTTGTACCATACCTCTCAACTGTCCAGATTTTCTCAGAATGTCCAGATTTTTGTCTCATATTTTTGGTCTGTTTGTCATAAAATGTGTGCTTTTCTGGATTTTTGGGGCAACTCAGTGAAAACCGAATTCACTAAATAATGACAGGCATTTGAGTTTCACACTTCATATCTTTCAGAAAATGCATGGTAACACAAGACATTTTTATAAAAGAAATATTTTAAATTTCTCATCATTTTTGAGGCTTTGTCCGCCATTATTTTTGGCTTTGCCCAGATTTGTTGTGCTAAGAGGTTGAGAGCTATGTTCTGCAAAGTGTTGAAAGTCTCCCTCATCTCTACAGTCCGGTTTCTTTCTCTCTTCATCCCTAAACAAATTAATTGGTCCTTGGCTTGATCTTGCATGTTGATGCGCCCTTTCTCAGGGAAATAGGAAACTCAGTTCCTTTATCCTGTAAACTGACCATGTTCCCCTTTCCTGTGTGCACTGTGAGTGAGCAGGAGGAGTGGTCAAAATTCCACAGTAACTCTGCAGATGGGTCGTCCCTCACTAGGCAGAGCAAGCACTTGCAGTTCTTGACCTGTAAGACAGCCACCCTCTCATTAATGAGAGTAAAGAATGAGATGTTTAGATCACATAAAGGGACCATCTGACCCAGGTTCAATTATCAGATCAGCCAAATGACTAAGCAGCAGAGAAGGATGTGCATGCTCAACCTGTGTGTGTGTTTGGGGAGTGGCATTCCCTGTGACAATATTTGGTACAAGGTGGAGAGGTCACGAGTGGGCATGGTCCAATGTAGGGAGAGGGTGACAGACATGCCTGGACTGCCACAGAGGTGAGACATTGCAGTGTATATCCCCAAATCACACCAACCTTGATGCAACCATGGGTGCCACATTGGGAAGGATGGACTAACTGACCTAGTGATGGACATAGGGCACAGGGTAGAAAGGTTTTCGGATGGTACAAAGGAGCAAATGTGCTCATAAAATGAGATACAAGAATCGAGCTGTAAGTGTCAAATGCATAGGTCATAGACTATTAAAAAACTGAGGCAATCCTTAGCTTGGTGGTATAATGGTGATTCAGCCATCACTGTCAATGTCTTTCCCCCTTATACTGTCCCTTGATACTTAGGTTTCCTGCCTTGCAATCAGGAAGAGAAGGCCCGCACCTGGATGCAGGCAGATCCCACTCCCCCTTAGGACATTTAAGGCAAGGTCTGCCGCTGGATGCAGGCAGATCCCACCCCCCACCCCCCAGGACAAGTAAGGCAAGGTCTGTCCCTTGATGCAGGCAGATCCCACTCTCCCCCTAGGAGATGTAAGGCAAGGCAATCCCTGCCTCTGGATGCAGGTAAATCCACTCTCCCATATGACATGTAAGGTAAGGCCTGCCCATGGATGCAGGCAGATCCCACTCCCCCCTTTTGGCATGTACCCTTCTCCTCCTCTATCTGCATCATCAAGCTGCCAAGTTGCTATTTGATCCCAGGTCACATGGACTGTAGTTAGGGCTTCATTGAAGATGGCTACTCTTATTTCATAATGGATCAGGCTGAAGGCTCCATCAGTTATGCATGTCTGAGTTCACCATATATGCTATTTGTTCACTGCTTCACTGCATGTAGTTCTTAATGTTGCCTTTATTATACTACAGGTATTTTTAATATGCATGCTAGGGTTTCATACAGCAACTGTGTTCTACACTGTGTGCATCTTTCTGAATCCTAATTCATATCTTAATTACATAAAAACACAGACATGCACAGCAGTTTCCTGTTACAATAATCCAATTTATGAACAGAAAAATGTAATTTCTAAATATTGGCTTAGATCACAGTAACTGTTTATGTAATTCAGATTCCAGCTGATATGAAAAGGAGAACAATTCTTGCTGTTAAAATATATCACACTGTTGCTAACATTAGCAGCGGGTGGTAAGCTAAGCCTTCCACAGCTTGTAGCTTCTTAAAACAGTAAAATGCACATTATAGCAAAACATATTTAACTGATGTTATTTTCCATGACATGACATGATGATAAAAGTGATGCAACATCTCTTCCATGTGTATATACTGTATATGTGTGAAAAACATTTACGATTCTTTACCAGAAGTGCAAACTTTGAGAATAATTCACATTGCTGTTGTGAACTTTTTTCTTCCAACATAATTGCACAGTTTATATACATTTGTTATATAGCATGAATAAGTATAGCATAAAGTAAAATTAGTTGGATTAAAGTTCTGGGAACAGTAAATGAAAACATTTGAAGATGCGGGATTTAAAAAAGAACAAAAGAATATGTGCAAATGACATCTGCTAGCAACAGTTTCCATTGCTTTACCTTATTTTGCTTTCTGCTGATAGATTAATGCAAGAAATATTAAGTGTCTGTTTTTTTATGCTTTGACAATGATTGTGTTATATAGATGCACATTCATAGCAGGGTATTCATGAGAAAATTGTTATATAAAAACTTGTAAAGAAAATGCATCATTCTAATTTATGATTGATCTATGATAATTATAGCTTTCATGCATAAGTATAACTTATTAGCTATGCATTTAAACATTTATGTCAAAGCAACCTAAGTACTTTGATTGTATTAACAGTGTAAGGCCATAAGGCATGGGTATTTCTGACCTTAATGGCAGGCATATATTTCTGAACAGGAATTTTCAAGTGTTTACTTCTGTGATGTCCTGAAACACCAATCCAAACATCTAGTAGGTCAGCATGACAAAATACAGTTAATAAAAAGGAAATGAAAATCTATGATAAGAATCCAAAACACCAGGAGTCAAAAATAAAGAGTAATGCCTAATATAACAATAGCTATCAAAAAATATACTTTGAAAAATATTGAGTAACAATATGAATTCAGTAAATATGTTGCACTGACTTTTATTTACAAGTTAGGTAGTTTCTGATTTCATGTATTTATGTGTGTATATGTATATATATATATATATATATATATATATATATACATATATATATATATATATATATATATATATATATATATATATATATATATATATATATATATTAATAAATATATATTTATACATATATATATATATATCTATATCTATATATATATATATATAGACACACACACATATATAAATACATATGTGTGGGTTACCTTAGGAATGTCAGTGTTAGTTTAATTTAACCTATCTTTTGCCAACACAATTTGTTCAACAAAACAGATGGTTGACAGTTCTATAAGACTGCATAATCCCCATGATAGCAAAATATGCCCTTCACTAGTCTTTAAGTTGGAGCAGATAATTAGCGGGGAGTGGGGGAAGCAAAAACGTGGTTTTAAAATTGACATGGTTAATGGAGAAACCTCAGAATATGCATAGAAGTTTGTGTACATTATTTGTGGAAATTCATATGTTGACATTCCCAATGTTGATGTTTCACTGCTATGCCCATTGCACCTATATGTGTGTATGTATATATATATATATATATATATATATATATATATATATATATATATATATATATATATATATATATATATATATATATATAGATATACATATACATATTTATATATATATATATATATATATATATATATATATATGTGTGTGTGTGTGTGTTTTATTAACACACGTGGATCAACAAAACAGATGGTTGACAGGTGTGCAAAATCTCACAATCCCCCAGGATTGGGAAATATGCCCTTTCTCCCAGTGTTGTGCAAAATTGGAGTTAGTATGTATAATTAGTAAGGGGTGTGCAAAGTGCAGGGGCTTGCTTCATGTAAAAAACATTCCCCGGGATTCATGAAGCTTGCGCCATGCGCCGGAGTAGAGTCAGCGATCTAGCGCCAAATATGGCCATCGAGCGATTCACGTAAGAGCTGTTTCCACAAGCACTACCAGCGTACGCCAGAGCTGCACAGCTTCCGGCGCATGTATGCTAATTACCCCATGTGCAGCAGTGTAGCATGCAAATGAAGGTATATATATCGATTCATGAAGTTGTGCAAGCGTAGCGTAAGCATGTAGAAATGTAAACCAAAAAAAAAAAAACGGTTTACATGTTGTCAAACATAAAATCGGAGCCATGAAAGCGAACCAAACTTATGTGTTATAATGTTAATATATGCCAATGGCTACATATACAGTCAATGGCATAAAACAACATGCACAACATATAAAAACTAACATTTAATTTCATGGCCACACCAATGCAAAGTAAAATGACATCGGTGTGCAAACAGGATCATAATGAAAATATATTTAGATGTCATAAAACTGTAATGTAACACAATTCATGATATCCCCATAATAGTCAATGGCACGCATGCTACACCACAACCATGGCGCAAGGGTTGCTAAGGGTCTGTGACAGTGTTCCTTGCGGTAACTAGGAATTAGCAGTCAATGCCATGCAAATGAGTCAAGTAATACTGAATTGCAAACGTCCCGCCGGTATAAGGATGTACCACATGGCATAGCATTACAACACCGAGGAGTGGCCTGGAGGTAAACATGACATCAAGAGTGGGGCGCGCCACCGTATTTGTAAGCACATTGGATCATTGTTAATCCATGTTGGGTGTTGCTAAGCAAAGCCACAGGATAGGGGTGTGGAAGTAGCCATAGCTTTGCTTAGCTGAGAGCACATAAGGTAACCGAAAGTTCATGTGAACGTGGATGAAAACGTGCACAAAACCCGGTAAACGGATGTGCGCGGCGTACACCACAGCTGAAACAGGAAGGATATTGGAAGACAATAAGGAAATGCTGCAGCATGGTAATTGGAGTACAAATGAGTAACTAACACCTAGAAACTTACAGTGGTCCATAGACAACAGCTAACAAGGCTGCTAGCAGCTACCTGCAGAACAGGAAAGGGGAGCTGCCGTACAGTAAAGAAAGATAACCATCACAGCAAAACAAAGCAAACTTGCTGTAGATCAGAACATAACACATTTCCCAATACAATCCTGGGTTGTGGAAGCACAAAGCATGAAAGGCGGCAGCTGGATGCATGCCTGACAATGGGAGGTGAATCGGGCTGAAAATAGAAGTAAAGGGCAATAGATGAATCATGGCAGAAAAGCATAAGTCAACACCAAAGGCCCCACAACAGCAGTACCTGCTGTAAAACCAATAATTAAGATACCCTGCAGCTGGAATAGCACAAACACACCCAATTACACCATGCATCATCCATTGCACAATATAATAAGGTGTGAAAGCCCCACACACACACTTGTGTATTCCCAGACACTCTGCACCATTGGTGTATACAGACGGGGAACTTTTAATATGTATATGTTATGGGCTGCCATAGCTTTGATTCACCAGCATGTGTTGGAGACTGAAGGTGGTGTGGAGGATGATGCTGGCAACCATCTTAGGCACTGGAGGAGGAGATGAGTGTTCAGACCCAGGGTAACCTATCAGGGGCTACATGATCTGGAGATAGTAGAGCGTTACAGGGTGGACAGGGACATCATACAACAACTTGTTGAGCTGTGCTGGCCATGCCTTGGAGCCAGAAGTAACAGAGGGGAACCCATCCCAGTGGACACGAAGGTATGTGTAAGCTTGAGAATACTAGCCACAGGTATCTTCCAAAGGCCAACTGGGGATATCATGGGGATCTCACAGGCATCAGCATCCAGGGTACTCCACCAGTTCCTGGATGCCATGTTACCACATGCCAATGAGCACATACACTTCTCCTGAACACAGGAGGAGTTGGCCAGCAATATGCGTCTCTTCCACCGTGTGGCGGACTACCCGGAGGTACTGGGTGCAATAGACTGCACGCACATACACATCAAGTCACTACCCGGTGAGCAGGGTAGGCGCTACATAAACCACAAGGGATTCCCCTCCATCAACTGCCAGGTCATGTGCAATGCCCAGGGCATTATCATGGATGTGTGTGCTGGCAGTCCTGGAAGCTATCACACTCACACATCTGGCATACCTCACAGATGTATCAGGTATTTGCCAGGGGGTTATCCCATATGGCCACCTGGTGGGGGATGCTGGCTATGCACTGGAACCGTGGATGATAACACCCATCAGAAATACACACACAGCCATGCAAGAACGCCATAATGAGGCACACACAGAAACCAGAATCATCATAGAGCGCGTGTTTGGGATGCTGAAATCACGGTTCCATTGCTTGGACATATCTGGTGGAGCCTTGCAGTACTCTCCAGGACCGTGTGCCCACATCTTCATAGTATGTGCCATGCTACACAATATGATCCTGCGGAAACAGCTGCAGAAGGGACAGAATGGTGAAGGCCCTCACAGCCCACCACCATTGCCAAGGGACCCACAGGCACAGGGGGGCTCAGACCAAGAACACCTGGTGCTAGCCCCAGTAGGCAGATAGAGGCATGTCCAGTATGCCCATGCCTTGGCAAAGGGGGAACGTATATCACACACACTGACAGTGTAGGCATTCATGGACTGACACCCTTCTCCACCTGCACACACAGCAAACATGGATGGCACACACACACACAACCACCTGTAAATTGTCATGTATAGGTGGTCTACTGTGTGCATCCTACATAGGTAGCCCTCAACTATTGTACACACAACCGCCATTGGCACAAGGTAAGTCAATACCTGAACAGTGTATTAAGCTATCAGCTTGTGTCCATACTGTATGTACAGGTTCATAGATACATAGGTAGGTACATGCCCAACCACCGAGGCCACTCATAAGCATAGCCAAAATGTGTCTGCTGTCGCCACTCCATCGATCAACTAACTGTCCCTTTGTGGAGCAGAGCCACTTGCGGGATCCCTGGGGTGTAGATACTGTTCACCACCCACTCTGCAAGGATTCCCTGGAGTGTTAGTGAGGGGTTTTGTATAATGTAATCAGGGATGTGTTTCCAAATAATGGGGAGTATCCCTGACAGGAATCTTCACAGATGTGTACATGTTACACAGTATACCTTAAACACAGCTTGCATATATAGGTAGTTCTCCACGGAATAATAAACATGTGGAGCACACAACCGCTGAAATGTGCGTTCATCACCCTTGCACTACCAGTACCTGCTCTGAGATGTAAGATATCACTGCCAGGATTAGAATACGCAACCATGTACACATTCATCACTATAACATACCACTAAGCTACCTGAGATGTACCAATGGCAGTCGTGTATACTGACAGGATAAAACACAAAAGTTAGGAATGTGTTGAAATAGGACAAACCGGCATGTACACAATGAAAGGTGTATGTTTTATATATATATATATATATATATATATATATATATATATTTATATACACACACAATCATATATATATATATATATATATATATATATATATATATATATATAGGGAGAGAGATGTCGATATATGGGGATATACATATATATGTAGATATATAGATAGGTTAACAACATCTAAATAACCATGGAGGTACATATAAATGGGATACCTACCACATACCGAGTGCTTTACATACCGATACATGTAATCCTGGGGCTTAAGGTCTGAAAGAACACAGTACCAAAACACCAGATGTTGCGAGGTATAATCTCACAATGTTACTGGACAGTTAGTCAGTGCTTCTGGTGTTGCGGTTTGGGTAGGTTACTGTGTGTACGTGTGTTTCTAAGGGCTGTATCATGTGTAAGTGTGTGTTCTGTGTGTGGTGTGTGTTGTTGGGGGACTGTAATGTGTGGTTGTGGGTTAGCTTTGTGCATCTGTTTGCGCGACCTAGGATGTAGAATATTAAAGTAGTGGGTGGTGTGTGGGGCGCAGACACCTACATGGGGTGTGTAGGGGGGCTTGGCCACCTGCTCATACGTAGTGTAGGATGGTTTGTTTGCATGTGTTGGGTAGCAGTGTGTCTGTGTGTGCATGTGTGTGTTCCATGTTCATGTTACCTTCGCGAGTTACTGTCAGTGTCAGTAATGTGGGGTATGGGAGTCTGTTCCCGGGACCATGTGTATCGGAACACTGTGGTTTCGGAATTCCGTAGGTCTCCCATATACAGCGGTTGAAGTGTTCACATATGTGTATAACAAAGACCATAGCAATCACACATTCCACCACTACCAACCTTTATGAACAAAGGATATGGAGACTATATGCCTATACACCATTACACATATGTGCTATGGACATGAGCAAATGATAGCGTTACCACCTGTTCCATTTTGCGAGGGACACTCCCTCTTTGAGCGGTTGTGTCCTGACCAAATATATTAAATGTGGCAAATGTCCTGGGATTGTAGGACATAATTATATCTCATATGTACTGTAATAGTTGCATACAATAGTTATTTCTGTATCTAAAGTACCTACATGGTATAGGAAACAGGATAAGCTACTAAACTGCTACAAGAATAAGCTTATAATTAGGCAAGAAAGGAAAGTTCTATCCCTTGTACTGACCGTGGGTTTGTGTCAGCCTGTAAAATCAGATGTGTGTCCCGAAAAGGACCCACTATAGACATATGAAAAGGTGGCAACCCTAGCCAAAAAGGTTCAGTCACCAACACAACTACGATGACTGCAAATACCTATGACAGAAATACACAGCTATTATGTAGCAACACATTATTAAATTCAGATGTATTACTGAAGGGATTAAAGGACTAACATCACCTACATGCTATGCAGGAACCATATAACAGTGCCTTAATGAATCAGCCTGCAAATACCATTGTATTAGTCCACAAAAGTATAGGTGTTCAAATAGTGAAGGAACCCTCATGCGCATAGTGATTATGTTTAACAACATTTCCTACACACCTGCATTTGCTAAGCACACCCACTAACATCACCCCCACACCCAAACATATTACAATACAAACTGTAATAACATCACAAATCATTCACACACAGTACGACATCTGCAGAAACCTTAACATACCTTGTCAGAGATACACTAACATGGCCCTAATTGAAATAGCAGCTGTTATACAATGGAACAGCTGCTGATGTAATAGGGTTTGTTTGCACTAATCCCGTTTCAGAGGGTTGTGCGTACACCGGGATGTGTTTGCAATTAGTGAGTAACAGCACAGTATGCTACACTTGTACAGCAAATCAAGGATGTCTGGTGAGCACAATGTACACTACATAACAGTTCATGCATAGCCATATGGCCTTGAGCTGGCCAAACATCCTTAGCAGACTTAAACATCTGCAGAAGTATCAGGTACAAACAAACCCTGCATAAGTAGCACTGTTCCAAAAAATAACAGCTGTACTCACATGTAGAACTAAATCATCTAGCCATTACACACAGTCCATGGGAGTCATGAAGCTAATATATCTCTGTCTGTCTCCATATAGCTGTTGAAATATATCGCAATAACACGTCTAGGCCGTCTCCTTCGAAAGTAAGGCAAACGGACAATGCTAAAAGGAGTACTCACTTATACACCACTGTTGCCATGGTATCGGCTAATGGAGTAGCTGCACAGCTGATGTGCATCCAATTAACTACTTTGGAACAGCAGTTGGTGGACAGGATACCACATGTTACCGATATGTAACTAGAAAAGGATGTGTCATCACACATTCAAACCATCTGTATATACCAGTGGAACATTAAAAGAACATTGAAACACAAACCGAAAAGGATTGAATCAACAGTTAACGACACCTCAGGTTAATAAGGTATGTAGAACAGTTAGTATGTCTGTGTATGTAGTAGTATTCTGTAGTATTTAAAGTTCACGCAATCCATATAGTGGAAACAGTTATCTTGTAGTGATGTATTGTTGAGCATAGTCACGCTTGTAGTATTTGTGTGTACTGCTGTAGGTCACAAGGCAAACAACGCATACACCACAAGGGATGATATATAAGGGCTTTGAACAGAAATACTCCTCACCAGCCGATGTCAATGGCAGAGTTGGTCCAACAAGTATGTGCTATAACAGTGGATAGTATATGTTGATATATTGTAACTGTAACCATATGAATGGGTGTAATACAGAGAATAACATGTGGAAGGTTGGGCCACTGTGCAAGTATGTTTTGCATTGTGGGATATTGTGCCAATAACTGTGTAACGTACAGTATTGTAGGCAGATATGTATTACAAGCTACATAGCATTACTGTAATGGTAGGCAAACATTAGCTATGTCAATCGGCATTTACAATACACAATAACAGAATACATATGTCTTTTAGTGAGCCAACAGTTTATCAGCATGATACAAAGTAAAATGGAAGAGCTATTTAACTATCCATGCACATAAGACATGTAATATGTACAAAGGTAGATACTAGGCTGTCTTACCAAGGGTATCTGTAAGCCTAGCTACCGTGTGTTGTCTTTTGCCACCCCCATAGGTTGGTTCCCTGTGCCTCTGAATGGCAGAGCCAATAGTTCCCTGTGCCTCTGTCTAGCAGAGCCACTGCAGTGATCCCCGGGTACATGTCTGTCTCCCATCCACAAGGCAAGGTTTCCCTTGAAGAGTGCTCGTGAGGGGCCCTGCCTGATTTACATTGGAATCACGTTCCAAAGCATAGAGAGTGTCCGGGTCAGGAATCTATCCATTCAGCACGTCCTACTCATCATTGTCATTAGGTGTATATCCCTAGAGCATGTGGCTCTCAGGGGCTTCTGTTTATGTGGAGCATATCCAGCAATGCACGGTTGGACATGGGCCTTGTATGTCAAGCAGGGATCACCTGTGAGTATGCGGTATGCAACTGAGTACAGCTGGAGTTTCGTAGGTTGGGCTGCATAGGTCATCTGTTTGAGGTCAGTAATCCTCTTGGTGTGGTACTGGTGTGGTCTTCCAAGCTGTTGCAGTTGTCTTGTAAGGTATATCCCAAATGGGGTGTTGTATCCTTTAATGGGTCTGATATGACATGTGTAGAGTCACAATGGCCCCTCTGATCTGGATGCGAACCCATTAGAGATTAGGGGGGGCCATGTAGAAGGATATTCTAACCACCTTTTCATTATGGGTATCGAAGGAGAGATTGCTATCTACTGGTATTTCCAGATCCAGTATTACCTTTTTTGTATGTAGGGGACTAGCACCTATGTGGTAGTCCATGGGTAATTAGTTATATCCAAAGGGGATGACTATGCACTTTTAGGCATTCAGCTTGACACCATGATATTAACAACAGGTATCCGTCTCAGTGCGACCCTTCCAGAGGGTGTCTGTAACAGCTGGGGAAACAATTATGTCCCCTAGTTTGTAGTCGTCCTGCAAACATTTTCAGCCAAAGCCCTCCTGTGCTTGTTTGTATGTCAGAGAAGTATATACTGAACATGAGGGGTCCTAGGACTGAGCCCTGGGGGATGGCAGTTGTAAATGGTATACAGTCGGACCTAGGATATGCAACTCCTAATGTGTGTGTTCTGTCCGTGAGTTACTTTGCAAACCATCACATGACACAGGGGTTAATGTTCAGGCAGATGGGTATGTTCATAATACCAGAAGGAGGAATGGTGTTGAAAGCCTATGAGAGACCTAGGTAGGCTGTGTGGACCTCCTTACCCTCATCTAATGCCTTGGTAACTGTCTCTAAGAAGCCCACCAGGTTTAGGAGGCATGGTTCAGCCTAAATAATGCCAAACAGGGAGGCGTCAAAGGTTGGGAAGTACCCAATGTCTCTGACAGTGATCCATGATGTGCACCATAGCCTTGCAGACCAGGCTAGTCAGGCCTATAGGGAAATAGGTCCCATGGTCCATTGTGGTGCCACCTTTGTGGAGTGGGATAACTGTTGCTGTGCATCATTCAGGGGGAACTATGCCCGATGTGAGGCCATTATTGAACATGGTGCATAGGTGAGAAAACAGTACGATCTGAAGTTCATGTAAAACGCAGCCTGGGATGTTGTCTAGTCCCACTGATGCTGTGATATTGCCTTCCGAGTGTGCAGCTTTGAGAGGGATCTGCCAGGATCTTGCCAATATCCATTGTTTCTGTAATGTTCGTGCCTTTGTGCTGTAACTCAGAGCAGATCTGGTTGTTGACATCGAGGCTCTGTGGTTGTTGTTAGTATTAGTTATGTTAAAGTTTTCATAGCTAGCTTTGGAGGATCGTATAAGGGATCTCACCTTCTTACTGAGGCTGGCCAGGGATCTCCTCCACACATGGTATTGTACTCTCATTTGCAACAGTGTCTTCCTCCTGTAGTACAATATGTTTATGGCAGGGGACCACCAGATTGGTTTAGTTAATTATGAGTATAGTATCCTGGTTCTGTTTGGGATAGCACAAGTCATGCACTCCTGTAAGTGCTTATAGAGTGCATTTGTGTAGGATTCAGCAGTTGTAACAGTACTGTCCATCTGAATGGGTGTCATGACGTCCCCCACGTCTGCCTAAAGAAGCATGTAGTTGGCCTTGTAGACATATTATACTGTGGTACGCTTAATGGGGGTGTAGGTGCGGGATGTGGATATCAACGGTGTTCAGCACATGGTCTGATCGGACCAACGAGGAGTTGGCTTCACGTGTGGAGCACCAGTCACTCATGTTGGTAATGACTAGGTCGAGGATATTGTTGCCCCTGGTGGGTGTGTGAATATGTTGAGTCAGGGCATTGGTGTTTATGAATTCCAGAAACCATTGAGCTAATGTGCTGGTACACGAGTAGTTTTCCCAGTTAATGGTGGGATAGATAAAGTGAGGCTTATGTGATGAGTGTGGTGTTGTGCGACTGTGTATCTTCTCCACATGACAGTCAGGGTCAGGCTTGGTTGGAGAGACCTTTACCTCCAGTTTGGCTAGATGAGTGCATCTCTCACAGGTTGTAGTGTTGGGTGGTAGGTGGAGAGGCTTGTCTGTGTACAAGAGGCAACGTGTACATTGCCTCAAGATGTCCAGATTCATCAGATAGACAGGTGAGAACACTGGCAGTTGACTCTTGGACATGCCTGAATATAGAACTACATTCACCTAAATAAGTGAGGAAAGTGAGTACAACAGCTACATTACTCTATGCAAGTGAGAAATGTATGCACAAAACCTGTTCACCCTTACTTGTAGGTGATGTGGAAGATTGAGTGCTATAGTAATTATTAGCTTACATACTGCTTACAAGTCCTGAACAAGTGCTTAGCATGAATAAGCAATCCAGATAGGGTCTTGGATAATATAAACACATGGCCCCTCCCCCCAACAGGTACACAAGTATATATCCATGTACACCACAGGGCTCCTGTACCCACAACTATGCAGGTGCAAGCTGCACTCAGTCTGCATGGGACCTGCCAACATCACAGGTTGTATCATACACATATGGCAAAGCCAGATGCTCTCCACGTACACATCATGTAAAACATAGCTCCATGTCAGCTTGTGTACACACCGAATGGTGCACACCAACAGGTATCACAACTCAACAAAGGGGGAGACACCACTGATAATGGGAAGTACTGCTCTACTACCCTGCTGAGTCTGGTCTGAAAGGCCATGAACCTTGATCACTTAAGTGATGTCAGCAGTACAGATGTAGATGACAGTATGGTTGATGTCACACTGCATATCCTAACCTTGCCAGATCATAGGACATCATCACCCATACTGTGTACCACCTACACTCGGTATACTAGATGTACATTCCTATGTCACAGGAGTGTTTAGCAACAGGACTGCTGGCAGAAATAACACTACAGAAGGTGTCTGAATAATACGTGATCATCACACCAGTGGCAGCTACAGTATGTCAGGGTTAATGAATTCTATCCCCCCTCATTGTAGTCCATACCTCACAGACAAACAGAAGGCATCTGCCTATTGAAGTATGCGAATGACTATGACCTAGGAGCAATAGCTGACTCGCATTGTCACCCCTATGTTAATAACGCTGTACCCATGAACTACCACCTAGGTAGTGGTCATCATAATGGACACTTGTGTGTGAGGGATGCAGCTGGGCAGTTATCTTTCCTGTGATAGCTACATCACCACACCTGTCAGGGAGTCATATGTGGCAACTCTAATAATAATAGGGTGCCATTCATGAATATAGAGATCATTGTCCAGCCATACAGACCACTCAAGTGACCCATATCAGATCACATATTTCCTTTAAGGGGTATTGGCCATGTGCAGATGGCCTACATCAGCCTTCCCATTCCCCATCTCCACTATGTAGCATGATGTATACCCTGAATAAATCCATGTCCAACCTAGTGATGTCGGACATGCTACACGTACTCATCCTGATCTTGAACACATACTTCATGGAAATCCACCTATCACATGCTGGACAGAACTTTGTCCCATACACTTGAGATAGTCCTGCCATACTATGCATTCCTGTCTGTCAAAGCTGCACATCGCTCCCCTCTCAGACATGGTGTGATGACCGCATGGTAACGCATGGTATATGTATTATTAACCCTGTGGATCAGTAATGTGGCACTGCTCCACCTGGCCCCACAGACCCACCTGTTGGCTACTGCCAGGTAACCTTTCATCCTAGATGCATACATGGCCCATGGCATATAGCCCACTAGTTGACTTTGACTGTACATGCCATAGTTGATATCCATCCCTGCAAATACCATCTGGCTAGCCAGTGTCCCATGTGTATCACATGTGCAACACAAGTGATACATGGCAGGATGTTGAATCGCTGTACAGTGCCATGTAGATGTATATGGCAGAACACATACATGTAAAACCTTATGTGAGCATGTCTGCAGGGTCACAGGTCATGTCTGTTAAGACAGTGTAAGTACTTATATGTGACATATACACTGCATCAAGGTCCACTGCATTAATGTGGACACATCCAGCCATGTGCTGATAGGTAGGAACACCAGTACAGGCAAACAGACATGCCCACATCAAGACAGCAACCACATGGAGTATGAGCAATGTAATCAGGTGACACACACATATATGGTGATATTATCCACACAACATTGTGTCACATGTGTGTGACATAAACACGTCAGTGTCATGTAGGTTTGCAAATACAACTATTTAAACTGAAGTAATGCGATACATATGTATGTTCAGCTGTAGCTCTGTATGTCTCTGAGGTACTGTGACCTGTCTCCATCATTATGTCTTCCAGGTATGCTGCATTCAAGGCTTCCCCCTTTTACATGCTTGGAGGATGAGGCCCTCATCCCATACCTACTTGATAATCATGACATCCTGTTCAGCCATGTGCCACAGGATGGACAGCAGTGGGATGCCCTGTGAATGGAACTTCGCAGGAGGGTTAATGATGTGGGTGGCCACAACCGCACATACCAGCAAGTGCACAGACACTGTACAGACCTCATTAGATGGGCAAAACAGCATGCAAATGCAATTGCCAGGGAACAATGTGCAACAGGTGGTGGACCACCAATCCAGCCCCCACTCATACGTACCTAGGAGCTATTGGCCAACCTGGGGACACCTGCAAAACCACATCCACAAGCCTTAGCTGATATTGTGGAGGTGGATGTCTCTCAACCACTGAGCCTGGAGTTGCCTGGTAAGTCAGTACTGCACCTATAACAACTATATTCCATATAGCTGCATGTGTCACTGCACAATATGTAATGTAACATTATATGTAAGGCATGTATACACACATGCCGCATACTATAGTATGCTACTCTGTGTATGCACACATGTGCATACACCATAGTATAGTCTAATGTACTGGTGTATGTGTTATGCACATTGCTCCCTGTAGCCTTTATACAGGGGTGGATTATGCTCATACTGCTGTTTTACTCCTATTTAGGTACCTCTGGCATTCCGCGGCGAAAGCAGCCTGTTGCAGGTGAGAGTGTTATTATTTATCAAGAACCATAATGCACAAATCTATCTGCCATGTGGCCATTCACAACATGTACACATAATGTATGGTCCTGTCACAATATACAGGTCGGACTTGCAATGCATCACAATGACTATCCATGTGCCACACTTGCAAACTATGTGAATCATCTCACCAACATGAATCCTCACAAACTTTATTGCCAGATGTGTTGACAGCTGTGCATACAATGGTGGAGTTGTTGTTCACTTTAGAAATGTACAACATATCTGATCTACATATGTGGTGAATACAAACAGTACTACACAGTGGGCTGGAGTATGGCCAGCACACAGGTTTCACCGGTGTGAATCATAGCCCTGCTATGAATGTCACACAATGTGATGTGCTATCTTGACATGTCCATGACATCTATTGGCCTGGCTGCTACACTGCCAACCGAACCTGAAAACATATCCCTCAAACCACCCTTTATCTGCATAACCCTGTTGTCAGTGGAGCATATATGTCATATGGGACAAAACAGACATGTGAAATAGATGCCCATCACTATTTTTATTTATTTTATTTTATTTATTTTATTTATTTTACATTTGTTAACCGGGCTAGTCCAACTGGATATATTTCCATTTTCAGCAGAGGCCCGGGGAGAAAAGCTCCACATTTAAACAAAAACAAAAATACATTTTAAGCACAAAAAAATAAATCATAATACACATTATTACCTATTTCTAACACAAGAGTAGTAAGAGTAAGAGCAGGGTAAGAGAAATGAGAGAAAGTTGACAAAAGGAAGAAGAGGAAGTCGACAATTTAGGGTACAAGTAACATCCAGATGAACATACTAACATGTTTTAATACCAAGAAGAGATCAAAGATCAAGGAGAGAAGCAGCGAAAAGGAGAGCAAGAATAAAGAGAAATACTAGTATGGAAGAGATTTGTAGCCATAAGGAGGAAAGATGAAGAGGAGGAGTTTAAAGAGGTAGAGAATAGAAAGAAAAGAGAGGAAGCAGGATGTAGAGAAAAGAAGGGAGAGAGAGAATGGATTAGATGGAGCAAATACTTTAGTCAGGATTAGAGCAGGGACACATCCAGTGGCTTTTAAGGTAAATTCTGAGTTTTTGTTTAAACAGAGCAGTAGATGCAATGGAAGTAAGTTCAGTAGGTAATTGATTCCAGTGTTTTCCAATAGTGTTAGAGAAAAGGGAATCACCTGCTAGGTTATTGGATTTGGTTAAGGTAACTAGCAGCTTACTAGATGAGCGGAGGGAGTTCAGGTTAGAGTAGGGGTTATGAGGTTGGAGAGGATAGGTGTGTTTTGAGGTTGGTAGAATGCTTTATGGACAAATGTCAGTTGGGACTGAATCAACGATTTGACAATTCAAGCCAGTTAAGTTGCTGCAGATTCAGACAGTGGTGAGTTCTGAAGGGTTGACCAGTGACAAATCTAGCTATATTATTGTACGTGGAAGATAATTTTGAGAGATTATTTTTCTTAAGGTTCGTATAGATTGGTGAGGCATATAGAAGAGTCGAGATAAGATGAGAGTGGGCAAGAGTAGCTTTGGCTTGGGAGGTTAAGAAAGTTTTAATTCTATAAAGAGAGCCGAGTTTCCTGTTTACAGATTTAATGGTGTTGTTGATATGACAATCAAAGGTAAGGTTGTTGTCAATCGTGACACCTAGCAGTTTGGTATCGGGGTCAGGTGATATAATGGTTCCATTTTTAGATAGGATAGTGAAATCTAATAGAGGGGATCTGGTACTGGGCTTAAAGAGTAGGAGTTTGGTTTTTTTAGCGTTTAGGAGTAGGCAGCGTTTTGAGAACCAAGTCTCAACCTTAGAGAAAACAGCTTGAGTAATAGTTTGAAGTTCAGAGATGGATTTAGCAGAGCAAATTAATGTGGAGTCATCCGCATATTGTATACAAGTAGCCTGGGGGATAGCTGTTTGTAAGTCATTTATGAAGAGGGAGAAAAGAAGTGGTCCAAGAATGGAGCCTTGGGGGACACCGAGTGAAATTGGGAGAAGGGATGAGAGTTTATTATCCCAGAGAACAGCTTGTTTCCTATTTGTAAGATAGGAACAAAACCATTGTACAGTCTTAGATTCTAAGGAGATAGATTCAAGAATTTTTAAGAGAATAGAGTGGTTGACCATATCGAAGGCTTTAGATAGGTCAATGAAGAGAGCTGAAGACAGGGTGCAATTATTACGGTTCTTGTTAATAAGGTCTGTAAAGGTGAGGAGAGCGGTGGTTGTGCTATGAAAAGGCCTAAAGCCATGTTGACAGGGAGTAAGAATGTTGTTTTTTGTTAGGTGATCCATAAACTGATAATGGACACATTTTTCCATGATTTTTGCTAGTGGGGACAAGAGAGCAATGGGCCTATAATTAGAGTATTCATAGGAGTTACCTCCTTTGTGTAAGGGTATGATGTGAGAGATTTTCCAGATTTCAGGTATGGTTTCTTCATTTATGGTTCTGTTAATAAGAATAGATATGGGATAGGCAATTTCCGAGGCTGATTTTTGAAGGAATTCAGATGGGAGTTGGTCTGCAGAGGGGGTACACGGTTTGAGTTTGTGAATACATTTTTGTATAAAGGCAGTGGAGATGGGTTGTAGCCTAAAGGCTGGTAGTTTGGAGGTGGCGGGATCGGGGATACTAGTGTTATTACTAGAGAGGTGTGAGGCCAAAGAGTTAATAGTATCAATAAAGAAAGAGTTGAAAGTGTTGGCAGTATCAAGGGTGGAATTATTTTCAGATCCGGTAGGGGAAGGAGTGGTAGTCTGTCCAGGGTGTAGAAGCCTATTAAGGGTTGACCAGAATTTTTGAGGGTTGTTGTGGTTAGCTTGTTGGAGATTACTATAATAACTTCTTTTATCAGAGAAAATGGCTTTTTTGGTAGAGTTTCTTAGGTGTCTAAACGTCTGTTGGTCAACACTAGATTTGCTAGCTCGCCATTTTTTCCATGCTTTGTTTCTAAGAATCATTTTTTGTCTTGTGTCTTTAGATAGCCAGGGGGCACGTTTAGATTTAATTCAGATGGAGCGTGATGGTGCATGATTATCAAGAATAGTTAGGAAGGTAGTGTTGAAGAAAAGCACAGCTTCTTCAAGGGGAAGTGTCTTTAGTGGGTTCCAATTGCAGGCCTTTAGTTCAGTTCTAAATTGAGTAGGGTTGAAACATTTGAGATTGCGTAAGGTCCTATAGATAGGTGTATTGTTAGAGGCATTCCTTTGCCTAATAATAAAGGTTAGATTGTGATCACTAAAGTCATCAGGTACTGTTCCAGACTGATATTTAAGTTGAGGTTTGTTAATTAGTATCCAATCTAGAGTACTTTCTTTGTTGTTAGATTTATTAATCCTGGTAGAGGTTTATTATTTGACTGAAGCCATAGAGGTTGATATGGGAAGCTGGGTTATTAGTAGTTAAAGAGGACCAGTCCAGGTTGAGGTCACCAAGAATTATGGTTTCTTGAGGATAGGAGGTGGAGAGCCAACTTAGGATATTTTCTATAGTAGCAGAATTATTTCCAGGAGGTAGATATATACAGATAATATAGATGGACTTTTTAGGGTTTAGTTGCAGCTTCGAGATGAGCAGTTCTGTCTTATTACTGTCTGGGTTATCATAGGGTATTAATGTTACGTTAAGTTCTGTTTTGAATAGAATTGCAACTCCCCCGCCTTTTTAGTTTTCTGGTGAAGTCTAAGGATGTTATAACCTGGAGGTAGGATTACATTGTCTTTAGTAAAGGGTTTCAACCAGGTTTCAGTTAAACAGAGAATATCAAAGGAGTGATGTTGAAGAAGGTGGAGATGGGTGATTTTGTTATTGACCTCGTATATTAAGGTGACCTATGAGTAAAGTATTTGGATTAGAGGTTGGTAGTAGAAGGAAGAGTTTAGTAAAGTGGTTGCCTCATCAGATGAAGTGGTTAAGGGCCTGGGTTGGGGTGGATGTCCCCATCTGCTAAGGTAGAATGCTTATGTTTAAGGTAAGCTGTGATGGGGGAGT
The DNA here is from genome assembly GCF_019279795.1 of Protopterus annectens. NCBI lineage: Eukaryota > Metazoa > Chordata > Ceratodontiformes > Protopteridae > Protopterus > Protopterus annectens. The sequence goes on from NC_056735.1 coordinate 128,055,493, forward strand.
ATAGTGAGTATTTTGGTTTCCTAATCAAGAGATTTAGAATTTTAATGTGGAACAGTCTATGATATTTGGCAAGGAGGTAGCTAGGGGTAGATGTAATGTTTAAATGAGTCAAATTTACGCTAAGGAATTCAAAGGCAGTATGTTTGGGAGAGGAATTAAAGTGGTAATTGGAATTCAATTCATAACAGGATAGGCAGTATGGTAGTGTGAGGGCCAGAGAAATACAAAGTAGAAGTGTTAGCTTATTCAGAGTAGTTCCTGTTACAGGGTGTTAGATATTGGTTTGTGAGTTTTGGTAGACATGTTGAGATGTGACAGAGAGGAGTACATTAGATGTGGGTTTAGTATATAGAGTGAGTAAATAGCACAGGTAGGTATCAAGGTATCTGTGTAGTTTTAAGTGTGAATGGAGAGAGGAGAGGTAGAGGGAGGTATCAGAGGAAGGGTGGAGCAAGTGGGATAGATGAGTAGGGTAGGTGTGGATAAAGAGGAGGTGTGGTATGTAGGAGTATAGGATAGGTGTAGATGTAGAGGGGTGTGGTCTGTTAGGTATAAGGCTACAGGTACGTGGGGTGGGTGGGATAAGGGGTAGGGAGGGGAGAAGCGGGCAGAAACTGCCAGAGAGGAGAGCAAGTGTATCAGCAAGCAGAGTAGCTGAAACACTGCTGTTTCATATGCTACTTAGTTTAGCCAAAAATAAGGAGAGTTAGTTCTTTTCTCTTAAAAGGATGAAAAGAGTAGACAGTAGTTTCCAAGAATATAGCAAGCACAGGTATACAAGGCCAGTAGTAGTTAGCAGAGGGAGAGTGATAAGTAAGGATAGAAAATAGGCAAGCAGATACAAAATAGAGTCTATTGGTAAGGAGTAAGGTAGGAAAGAAAGAGAAAGGAGAGCAACAGTCAGGTCAGTAAAATAAAGACAGTAAGGAAGCAGGAAAGACAAGTGAGGTGGAGTGTTTCAGCCGTAGTAAGGCAGGCTGACAAGGGAAGGTTAAATAGCCAGGAGCAGGGGGGAGTAGCAAAGAGGAGGAGAGGTGGAGAAGGGTAACTATTATGAAGTGGATGGCCTGGGAAACAGCCTTAGCTGATATCACGTGTGCTGCCCACAAGAGGACAAAACTTAAAATAAAATATTTAGGCAAAAATGACATACAGCCAGTACTGGAAAGTTCTATCACCAGTAAACAGTCAATTCAAGAGGAGATATGGGTGCTTCTTGAGTGCCAACACACTTGGTCTGCTTTGTTGTTCCAGGGATACCAGGTGAGGTAGGTCAGCAGGAAAGGGCAACCCGTTGAAGAGCACTAGGCTTTCAATGAGCCAGTACTGGAAAGTTCTATCACCAGTAAACAGTCAATTCAAGAGGAGATATGGGTGCTTCTTGAGTGCCAACACACTTGGTCTGCTTTGTTGTTCCAGGGATACCAGGTGAGGTAGGTCAGCAGGGAGGGGGGCAACCCGTTGAAGAGCACTAGGCTTTCAATGAGCCAGTACTGGAAAGTTCTATCACCAGTAAACAGTCAATTCAAGAGGAGATATGGGTGCTTCTTGAGTGCCAACACACTTGGTCTGCTTTGTTGTTCCAGGGATACTAGGTGAGGTAGGTCAGCAGGGACAACACATGTGCACACATGGCCATGGAGGATGGCCAGAGACATGGAGCAACACACACACTAGAAGTGTTGTACTTGTGTGTACACCCTTTCGTACAATGGCTACACATGGTTCGGCCATGGCCTTTGTATAATGGTCATAATGTAGATGTGGAAAGCTAGACATCCTGTGCACATCTTGTGTAGGCATAACATCAATCCACCACATAGGATGTGTTGAACATCTTGAGGGTGTTGCAACATGACAGCAGTTACCTCTACAGTATCCACATCAGGCCACAGATGCAGTACATTCCCGTTGCTGGTGATGGACATAAATGCCATACTAGCTCCTCGTGTGTGTGTGATACACAGATGTCATGTGGGACATGGTGTACCAAAGTGTTCACCATGTCTGCCCATAGTTGCCAGGCTGCAGCAATATGGTTGCAGATGTGCAGGGGTGTCATCCGTACACCCATCAGTGACCTGTGTCACAACTTCCACATCATGGTTTATTGTGTATACACCTCAGTGATGTGGGTCACATTCCACAGTATATATGTATTGTATCTGAACACAGTCATGGCTATGAACCCTGTCTGTAACTCACACTGTATAGCACTAGAGACTCCTCATGATTCCCTGCAATGGCCATGCACATCAGCTAAATTTGCAGTATATCTATAGAGTGGACAGACAACACTGAATTGGTACACCATTGCCCCACTGTATATTCAACAGGACACCATTGTGTTAAACATGTATGCATGCCATTGCACACGTTAGCAGATCACATGTCATACTACATGTGATTATCAAGGTCATATTCCACACATCAAGCAGGTGTACTGTTAACCTGTGCTGGTCCACATGGTGTAACACAGTGATGTATGCTAAACACTACTATGATTGTATAATTTGCATGCCGTCTGCTATCAAACATGCATGCTGTGTGCAACCTAGGGATGTATGATAACTACCACTATTATTGCCTGAGCTGCATGCCGTCTGCCGTATCACATGTGTGTTGCATGCCATCATATCACATGCATGTGTGTGTGTCTATTGTATAGATTGTAATGTACAGTTCTTGTCTGCCCTCACAGGTGATGTAGGTGCATTGCCTTCCTGCGGTACATCAGATGTTAGTGTCCCCACAGACTCTAGCCGTGATGATGAACGTATGACTGAGTCACAGAGAGAGTTGCCAGGGGCTGAAACTATGCCATTGGTTGCCATTCCATCTATATCCACCTCATCCTCGCACACAGATCCCATACCTGCACATACCCCATCACCAATAGCCATAGAGTAAGGACAGTTGGTGCGTGGTAGCTTGGAACAGGAAAGTGTGGGGGCTATAGAAGGTGTGCCTGCACACCATGGTGTCAGCCAAACTACTGGTGGTGCCCCACACAGGCACGTGGCCAGTGCTGCTCATAGGAGGACCTCTGGCCAACATGATCCTGCACAACAGAGCACAGCAGCTGGCATCACCAGACATATGTTTCAGGCTGTAATGGAGGCACAGGCACATGCTGAGTGGCGCAACAGAGAATATTAGAGGCTACAGAGGACTGCTGTCCTTTCTTTAAACAACAACATCCAGGCAATGGTAAATGCTCATCAGCAGATTGCTGATGCTTTGGATAGACGGTTGGGTGACATGGTTGGAGTCCTTGACCGTGGCATGACAATCCACGAGCATGAGCTGTCTGTGTTGGAACATCTTGTAGGAATGAGGTTTCGGGCATGTGGACATAGGCCTGCTACATCAACTATGTCAGGTCTATGTGCATGAGCTACCTCACATGCCCGCTCCCATAGTGGCGATAGAGGCAGCAGTGCATCTGGTGCTGTGCTATCCACACCACGACACAGCAGGCCATGTGCATGTGGCTCGGGATGGTCCCAACAGGGACACGGTTCCAGTGGACTAGTGACATCAGACAGTACCCAATCTGCACCTCTGTCTGGTAGTGCCCGTGCAACCCCTGGCAGGCACAGGTCACATGTCCATGGTCGGACACCATGAACTGTAATACCTTGCCTGTACAGTCTGCAGCTGTCAATAATAGCCCTGTGTAGGCCAGGCACATGGAAGAACTGTGTGCAGACATACAGGCACACACTGGACACATATATAGGGCACTGCAAAACACACACATGCATAACATCCACACATGCCCAATTAGATCAAAGGCCCAAACTCACACACATGATGTCATCCAATGGTGCAGCCTAGGCCTCTGGCAAACATTAACATTCAGTGCATATGATGATGCCTGTGCCGCATCCTTGACAGCCACACCATCGGTGCAGGGACATGCTTGTATGGTATGATGCACAGCATGAACAGACTAGGATGATGTGCAGTTTACAAATGTTGAGGACTGTTGTCAGTCAGCAGATATACCATGTAGTACAGGTGTACAATACTGTTAACAGTATTTGTCTTGTGTAACAACAGTAAATGCATGTTGGTCATGTTGTTCTGCTGTCCTTCTTCAGGTCTAATTGCCCGTGCCGGTTGATGTCAGTGTTTGCAGTTAAGTATCCCATATGTCAATGTGGACTACTCACAGGTATGTATGAATATTCCAGCATGCATCATGTAGCTGCCATATACCAGTGAGAATGTCCCACATTACAAACACGTCTTCCCTTCCAAGAGCATGATAGCTGTGTATTAAGCTACTGTGGCCTCAGACGTGACATCCATAAATTGTGACATCACAGGTACAGTTACATAGAGTGGTGAGGTCAGAGAGTGGTCTAGCTGATTACAAGGGTAGAGGCCAGAGGGAAGTGCGATGCATCAATGGGAATCAGTAATACATGTTCCCATGACAGGATGCCAACAAACAACTGCACCCACACACTCAGGTATTGACACACATGTATTCAGTGACACTGTAACACACACACACACACACACACACACACACACACACACACACACACTCACGGCTTCACCGACACAGTAACACACACTCGCACACAGTTGCTACTGGTGTGCTGAGGACCCCTGCCTATGTGCAAATCATCATTACAGTACTGTGCACCTACATGATGCACCACAGAGAATACACATGTACAGGTAGTCAGTACGGAATAAGATCAGGGACATCAACACGGATAGTTGAATGCATCACCTGGATGGTGGGAGGGGTCCTATCAGTTCAGTATGGTAACATACATCCTCACCCCAGGGACCAGTCAGCCCTACATACACACACTGTGGCATTCAGTAATTAATACACCTATGTCATGCACATACAGATAACTCACATGTGTGAGATACACGCCCCTGCCTATGCCCTGCTTTATACATTTCAGTCTGTACAGATGTGTACACTAGTGTACAGGAGAGTGAGTAACAGCTGAGATGTATTCCCCACAATACATCACAAATATGGACACACACGCAACCACACATGCCAGTACTGTGAATCTCAGACCTGCCTAGCTCATGTTATGCATGTCAGACATACAGCAGTATTGCACGCATTACAAACTGTACTGATGCTTCCTGTGACAACAGTGCTGATATATGCACTAGGGACATCATATCTATTAACAGGTGTCAAGTGATTTACCTTCGCTATTACCCTGACCACTAAGTTGTGTGTTATGTCCTTCAATTATTTAAACCATTGCTTACCGGTTACACAGGGTATTGTAGGACTGCTTGTGACACACCTGTGAACTGTCCACAGAAAACACCCATTTGCAAAAATGTCCCGACACTTAGTTATTTCAACACATCTGTCCATACCTGTGGTATATCTTTCTGTACATTCAGCATATCACCATATACAGTTGGCAATGTTGAGGCTGCATTGCAGCTGCATGGTGTACTAGGATACATAGATAGAACAAAATCTCAGCAGGAACACAGTAGTTACAGAAACACAGGCTTTAATGAAGCTTTCGGGCTCTCAACCCTTCATCAGCATATAACATTATACATTTCAATCCATTTAAATAGAGGAAACAGTTAAAATCACATGATCAAACCAGCCAATAAAACATACTAAAAGGAAAAAAGGAATCAAGTACATCAAATTCTGTAAGAAAATATATGTGAGTCCCTTTATTCTAAAAACCATCATGGTAATATACTTAAGATTATTTGTTATACTACAAAATTAATTGTGTATTATAAATTACTCATTTGGCGCTTCACTAATACTGGTTTAATAGTAAAAGTACCATTCAAACCAGGTAAAGTGTCAGCTTGTAGTCTTATTATCCATTCTAGCTCTCTCATATCTAAAAAGTTGTTAATATCACCCCCCCTCACACCCACTTGCACTACATCTATACATCTAAACTTAAAAGTGTGGTTGCTGAATTCATATATATGCTTAAATAAAGCATTTGTCTGTATTTGTCTATTTATCTCTGATCTATGTTCGATTATACGATCTTTGAGCCTACGTATAGTCTTTCCTACATAAAAAGCCTGACATTGCATGCAGGTGGCGAGGTAGACTAATTTCATAGTATTACAATTAGCACTACAGTGAAATTGAAATTTTTTTTTGTGTGACAGGATGTTTAAAGGTACTATCTGTATCTAAAATGTCAATGCAACAGCTACAATTGTAACATTTATAAGTCCCTATCTTACTATGTATGGTATTATGTTGTTCCACAAAATCAAAAAAGAACAACATGATACAAACTATGGTACATAAGAAAGACGTCCATACAATAAGATATTTGGATAGTACTAGTATGCATCCTTCACATGTATTTAAAAGTATAATGAAATCACAGTTTATAAGAATAAGTAGATTAACAACAGATGAACAAATATACATTAATGAAATAACAAATATGAAAACAGAGTTTTTGAGAAGTGGATATGCTGAAAGTATTATTGATAAAACTATTAAAATAACAACAGAGGGCAGAAAAACTGATTATAAACCCATTTTCATAGAAGATGAGATAGATGTTAATTATAGCTTATCGATAGTTAATAAAAGAAAGAAAATACTCTGAGATACATTACCACATACTCTGGCTACTCTAACCAAATATGTGAAATAATCAAGAAAAATTGGCCAATTTTAATGGCAATGCCTGAATTCAGCTCAATAGTGGGCCCCAAACCCAGCTTCTCCTATAGGAATAGTCAATGTTTAAAGAATATGTTGTGCTATAAAGATTTTGTGGAACAACATAATACCATACATAGTAAGATAGGGACTTATAAATGTTACAATTGTAGCTGTTGCATTGACATTTTAGATACAGATAGTACCTTTAAACATCCTGTCACACAAAAAAAAATTTCAATTTCACTGTAGTGCTAATTGTAATACTATGAAATTAGTCTACCTCGCCACCTGCATGCAATGTCAGGCTTTTTATGTAGGAAAGACTATACGTAGGCTCAAAGATCGTATAATCGAACATAGATCAGAGATAAATAGACAAATACAGACAAATGCTTTATTTAAGCATATATATGAATTCAGCAACCACACTTTTAAGTTTAGATGTATAGATGTAGTGCAAGTGGGTGTGAGGGGGGTGATATTAACAACTTTTAGATATGAGAGAGCTAGAATGGATAATAAGACTACAAGCTGACACTTTACCTGGTTTGAATGGTACTTTTACTATTAAACCAGTATTAGTGAAGCCAAATGAGTAATTTATAATACACAATTAATTTTGTAGTATAACAAATAATCTTAAGTATATTACCATGATGGTTTTAGAATAAAGGACTCACATATTTCCTTACAGAATTTGATGTACTTGATTCCTTTTTTCCTTTTAGTATGTTTTATTGGCTGGTTTGATCATGTGATTTTAACTGTTTCCTCTATTTAAATGGATTGAAATGTATAATGTTATATGCTGATGAAGGGTTGAGAGCCCGAAAGCTTCATTAAAGCCTGTGTTTCTGTAACTACTGTGTTCGTACTAGGATACATGCCACCTGCATACATCAGCAACTGCACATGCATGTTATCTGAATGCACAACACTAGTTATACAGGTGTGTAGGTCCTACAGTCCTGACATTTGGTCATGTTTGTAGGCATTGCAACTGGTGGATATGTGTAATAACATACATGACACATGGACTGTTGTATGATATGATGGGTGACCAGTACAGAGGGGCTGTTACCTCTGTCAACAATGATATCACACCTTATGTACTGTTAGCATTCAGCAGCCATGGACCTACATTCCATGTGCATGTGTGCAATGGCTGTAGCCACCTGTTTGCACAAAGGACTACAACAGCTATGCTATTTACAGGTATGTTGTGTGTGTGGCATGTACATACCCAGGGAAGGTACATGTATTGCATATCCATACATGAGGCTGTGTACTGGTGTACAGCAACAGGCATCTGCTAATGGTGGACAGTACTGAGGGCCCTTGGTATGTGTACAGTTGACCTGGTCACAGACAGTGGTATCATTGTATTGCATAGCACATGATACTGTGTCAATACATGTGTACTGTCTACAGCTGATATAGAGCTTAGTACAGTACAGAGGTCAAGGGTCACATGGTGGCATACTCGTCTGTCATACAACATGTATGGTTGCATGGTGGTGTCTGCAGTTTACATCCTAGAATGCAGCATGTGACACTGTGTCCTGCACATGGCTCATCTGTGATGCCTTTCGTGAAGGGACCGGTCAGTACATATGAGTGGCCTTTATGTATGTGGGTACACCACCTGGAGCAGTCCGTACCTGTGTTATGGCCCACATGTCTGGTTCTGAGGTATATGGTGGTAGTGCTAGGTTCTGAGGTATATGGTGGTAGTGCTATTGTGCACTACAGAGACATCAGCCAGGTGTTCCTCACTGCACAGATGTCAGTACTCCCCATTGTTGGATCTACAGTGACCAGCTGTGAATATGGACGCTACACATCTAGAACTGGTTAGCATAAGAAAACAATGCAGTTGTCCTGTAGGTGTATGGGAGTTAACCTGTGTTTAGGACATTTGCCTTGGAATGGCACTGTGTGGGCGGATGCGACTTGGGTAATATCCACACTCCCTTGTATCATGGATGAATGTGATATGTGTCAAAGGCCTGCCTACTGTCAGCCATGTCATCCAAGAATGACAGCTGATTTGTTAAAGACCGGTGTCAAATATATGTAGAGCAGCGTTTCCGCTAACAATGACAACTACCAACACCAGAGCCCATTACAATGTGTTATTTATGTCTACCTGTAATAGCATGGCCACTGTGTCCCTCCGTGTTTAGTATCAGAGTGCATCCCAGTTAGCCCCGTGCTACTAGGAGTATGAGCATGCCCAGTATATCCTTGTGTAGATGGACACATAGTAGTGCATTCTGACCAGCCCTTTGCTACTAAGTGTGTGAGCATGCCCGCTGTGCTACTAAGTGTATGAGCATGCCCAGTATATCCTTGTGTAGATGGACACATAGTGCATTCTGAACAGCCCTGTGCTACTAAGTGTGTGAGCATGCCCAGTGACACCTTGTGTTGGTTATGTGCCTCTGTGTATGGGCATGGCCATTGCAACCCTGTATAGTGGTAGTAGTCGTCCATTCCACAGATGGGCATACTCCAGGTCAGGATGGATTCATAACTTAAATACGCAGGTTCACAGGTATGTGCATCTTAACTGCCAGCATCCCTGTTGATGTACGCATTCTCAGACGGTCATAATGACAGCCTTGACATGTGTAGTCTGTGTGGCTCGATTTGTTTATATGTAGTATTGTAATAGTAATCTGTAAATAGGCAGGTGTTATGTACCCGATACTGGCGTGTGTGTGTATGTCTGCCTCCGTTTGCCGGTGGACACTAAATTGCTTTTAGACTGGCCACACTCAATACATTTCTTATACTCACTATTAGCAAGGCCGATGATGTCACCCACCGACAAATACACCTCTCGGAGGGCTGTGTCCCAGTAATCTCCGTAGCACGTTCTGTAACTGCGTAATGCTGTAGTGTAATAAAATAGTTAGGTCGGTGTTCTACTCCCACACTTGCCACGTGTGTGTGTGTGTGTGTGTGTGTGTGTGTGTGTGTGTGTGTGTGTGTGTGTGTGTGTGTGTGTCTCCCCATTTGCCTGAGGACTAATACCTTTATACTTCATAGGTTCATAGGTTCATAGGTTGGTACTAGGCTATCAGCCCTAGGGCCTATATAAGCCTAGCCATAACAATTCCCTGGCTATTTCTTCCCACATTATTTACTTTCCTGGACCCCTGTCTAGCAGGGTGACTGACGTGATCCCTGGGGTGAATTTCCTTCCTCCCATCCAATCGTCAAGGTTCCTCTTGAAGAGGTCCAAAGAGGCACTCTGCTTGACATGAATAGGCAATCTATTCCAGAGTCTGGGGAGTCTCTGGGTCAGGAACCTATCCCTCCAGCATGTTTTGTTTATTGTGATGACAAGGTTTAGATCCCTGGAGCATGTAGCTCTGAGGGATTGGGATTTCTTTAAGTGTAGCATGTCCAACAGCTCTGGGTTTGACATGGCCTTGTATGTTAAGCAGAGATTGCCTCTGAGTAGATGATATGCGACAGAGTATAGCTGGAGTTTTTTAAGGTGGTCAGCGTAGGGCATCTGCTTTAGGCCTGTGATTCTTTTACTGAGGTATTTCTGAGGCCTTTCCAGTTGTTGCAGATGTCTTGAGAGGTACATACCAAATGGGGCGTTGTATTCTATAATGGGTCTAATGAGGGATGAGTACAGTGGGACAATGACCTCCTTTTTTCTGGATGAAAAGCCCTTCGTGATGAGGTGTGCCACATAGAAGGATTTCCTGACTGTTGTGGTGATGTGGTTATCGAAGGTGAGACCACTGTCCACCTGTGTCCCTAAGTCTCTTATCACACTTTCTGTGTTTAGTGTGGTGCCACCTATATGGTAATTCATGGATACATGTTTTTTCCCAAAGGGGATAACAATACATTTCTTGGCATTGAGCTTGAGCCCATGGCTCTGGCACCAAGCATCAGTTTCTGTAAGGCCCTTTTGTAGAGTATCCACATCATTTGGGGATTCAATAATGGCTCCCAGTTTGCAGTCATCTGCAAACTTTGTTAGCCAGAGTCCCGTAGTGTTGACCTGTACTTCAGAAGTAGATGCCAAACAAGAGCGGCCCCAGGACTGAACCCTGAGGTACTCCACTTGTCACTTGTCTGGAGCTGGATTTGGAGTCGGCTACTTTTACAGTGTGGGTTCTATCAGTAAGCCATTTAGCAACCCATTGGGTGACATAGGGATTAATGCCCAACTTAGTAAGTTTATCTATGATTCCAGAGTGGGGATGGTGTCAAAGGCCTTGGCAAGGTCTAGATAGGCTGTGTGGACCACCTTACCCTTGTCCATGGCTCTGGAGACTGATTCAAAGAAGTCTATCAGGTTCAGGAGACAAGATCGCCCCTTCACAAACCCAAACTGGGTGGGGTCCAGTGTTTGAAGGTTGCCAATGTCTTTGTTTATAAGTTCCATGATAATACGCTCCATGGCCTTGCAGATAAGGCTTGTCAGACTGATGGGACGGTAGTTTCCGGGATCGAAGGTGGATCCCCCCTTGTGGATTGGGATAACTGTAGCTCTGCGCCACTCAGTGGGCACGAAACCTGAGGTGAGGCTATGATTAAACATGACACTTAGGTGAGGTGCCAGTTCATATTGTAGTTCATGTAGTACACAGCCCGGGATGTCATCTGGTCCCATGGATGCTGTATTCTTGGCTTTAGAGAGTGCGTTTTGTACCTGTGTGGCCGTTATTACTGGAATTTGGCAATCTTCCGGTATTGAAATGGGCCATTTAGGGGGTGAGAGGGGGGTGAAGTTGGCACTGTGCTACTAAGTGCTCACACTCCATACATTTCTTATACCCACTGTTAGCAAGGCCGATGATGTCACCCATCTACAAATACACCTCTGGGAGTGCTGAGTCCCAGTAATCTTGGTAGCACTTTCTATAACTGTGTAATGCTGTAGTGTAATAAAGTAGTTAGGTTGATGATCTAGTCCCACACTTGCCGTGCGTGTGTGTCTCCCCATTTGCCTGAGGACAGAGTAATACCTTTATACTGCTCACACTCCATACATTTTTTATACCTACCGTTAGCAAGGCCGATGATGTCACCCATCTACAAATACACCTCTGGGAGTGCTGTGTCATAGTAATCTCGGTAGCGCATTCTGTAACTGGATAATGCTGTAGTGTAATAAAGTAGTTAGGTCGGTGTTCTAGTCCCACACATGCTGTGTGTGTGTGTGTGTGTGTGTGTGTGTGTGTGTGTGTGTGTGTGTGTGTGTGTGTGTTTCTCCCCGTTTGCCTGAGGATTGAGTAATACCTTTATACTGCTCACACTCCATACATTTCTTATACCCACCATGAGCAAGGCAGATGATGTCACCCATATACAAATACACCTCTGGGAGTGCTGTGTCCCAGTAATCTCGGGAGCGCATTTTTGTAACTGCGTAATGCTGTAGTGTAATAAAGTAGTTAGGTCAGTGTTCTAGTCCCACACATGCCAAATGTGTGTGTGTGTGTGTGTGTGTGTGTGTGTGTGTGTCTCCCCGTTTGTCTGAGGACTGAGTAATACCTTTATACTGCTCACACTCCATACATTTCTTATACCCACCGTTAGCAAGGCAGATCTACAAATACATCTTTGGGGGTGCTGTGTCCCAGTAATCTCGGTAGCGCATTCTGTAAATGTGTAATGCTGTAGTGTAATAAAGTAGTTAGGTTGGTGTTCTAGTCCCACACTTGCTGTGTGTGTCTCCCCGTTTGCCTGAGGACTGAGTAATACCTTTATACTGCTCACACTCCATACATTTCTTATACGCACCGTTAGCAAGGCCGATGATGTCACCCATCTACAAATACACCTCTGGGAGTGCTGTGTCCCAGTAATCTCGGTAGCTTGTTCTGTAACTGCTTAATGCTGTGGTGTAGTAAAGTAGTTAGGTCAGTGTTCTAATCCCAGACATGCCAAGTGTGTGTGTGTGTGTGTGTGTGTGTGTGTGTGTGTGTGTGTGTGTGTGTGTGTGTGTGTGTGTGTGTGTCTGCCTGCATGAGACAAGTACAGTGCTTTGTAGTATTTGCTGTAGAGGGTGCCCTAAATGCGTGTTGCTGCAGTGTGATATGGTAGGGGTTTGTATACATGACATGGCAAGTGTGTGTTTGTCTGATAGAGCCTGTGTAGAGGTGGCCGTGATTGTCTTACATTGGACAAATTTGGGAGCGGGATTTGTAGTTTTCCTATATAGTATCCGTCTTATAACACATTGGTCACCTCACGAGGAGTAAAGCTGTCAGTCAGCCACGGCACTGAGTTGGCAAGCCGTACCCATACATCTGGCAAAAGGGCTGGTGAGCTAAGTATGCAGCCCTACTAGTACCCAGTATATGTCCCGCACCCATATGCCATGCATATACAACCTTGCCTGGGATATCCCACAATGTTGCTAGTAACATGCACATTGAGGACAGATAGTAGGCATGGTGTGACCACAGTGGCCTGAAGAGGACATGGCACCCTGTACAGCGGTACAAGTGGCACATATATGCGGACATTGTGCCTTCACTATGTTCCACACTGAATGGCTGCAACATATGTGGTGCCATCATATGTGATCCACTAAGGCCAGACAATGCTGTACAAATGTGCCCTGTATGGACCCATGCCAGTGACACCACGGAATACTTGTCCATTCTATACATGCAGGTGCAGGGCCGACCTGCTCACTGTAAGCAGGTTTTGCCACACCAGGTCTGTATTGGCATATCGGGGTATAACAGGCTGTGTACACTACATGTGTCTGCCAAACCCGGTACACCTGTACATGTCACTGTACAGTATTGTGGGACATGCACATCCAAGGCAATGTCCATGTGAAGGACTATCAAACAAAGACATGGCATGCATTGTAAAGCTATGGCCCTACACATTGGTAACCAGGATGTCACGCCAGATATTGCAGTACTCATCTGTGTGGGACATTGCAGACACTACATCCCTGCACTGCACACCATTGTCTGGTGACTCAATGGCAAGGATTACCCCTCACCCAGCCTTGTACAGCCATCTTGCACAGCCAAACACTACACACCCATGGAGCAATGCATACCTGCATAACAGCACTGGCACCCTGTGTCTGCATGTGGGTTGTGATGCTCCCAACCACAGTCACTCCCAGTATAAACCTCGTTGGCATACCAACAGTTGTCAAGCACTTTCACATGGCCTAGTCCACTGAACCTCTAGATATCCCCTGTGGTGCATGTGGTCCTGTGCATTACTGCGGCGTGGCAAACTAAGTAGTTACATTGTGTATTTGCCACCCTGGCAAAACTGTCAATGCGTGTCCATTAGAGTGAGGTTGTGGTGACAATGGCATCCATTCATGTGGGCTGACGTGTGCCACAACTAATGTATGTCTACTATATCTGTTGCAGATGGCACTCACTCACCTACACACATGTTCTTACAGCACTGCAATATGGCACCTCTGTGGCACATGTAGTAACGTCATGCACATGTACTAGTAATGAGTAGTCAGGGGTTTGACCCTGTATTATTCAGCATGTGGCAGATTATGTTGAAGTCTCCAAGCCCTTCCCTGGTGTACATTGCCTGTCCTGCACACACACTCTCTGGTGGATGTGAAGGTGTACACCTGCACAGCAGCAGCATGTGTATTGTAACAAATGGAAATGGTCAGGTGATGGCCTCTGCACCTATTGCAGTCCTCCTCTAGCTGATTGCATGTGGTACAGCTGTGAGGGTGTTCCCATAGCCATCCGCATGATAAAGACAGTACACTATCTAGGGAAAGATGTTATTATCTGGCCATGACAGTCGCTGTGAGTGGTACCTGGATGTGGTGTTCTGCCAAGGTATCACAGATAATATCTGGATGTGCCTCAATCATTTTCAACAGTGTGAAATAGCCTAATGACAGGAGGGTGATGTGCCACACAACTACATCATGAAAGTGTAGCTATGCTGCATTGAGACTACTGCCTGTTTAACATGAGTGTGGTAATGGCTATTCTGCATGTTAAAATACAGACATGACAGTACTCTGTTCATGAGAGAACCCTACCTGTAGGGCCATCTGTGAACAGGTCAGTGTGTACAACCATTTGTCTCCTGTGTTACACACTGAACACACTTCTGTGCACAGCAAAAGCATGGTGTGGGGACTGCAGACAGTACATTATGATAGGGATGTGTTACTGCCATCGCATCCCTGACTGAACATGTGTCACATGAGACAGTGGTATGACTGACACTGTGTTGGATTCCCAGTGACAAGCCAATGAAGGGCAACTGTTCATAGCTGCGGTCACACGTCTACTACACATTGTACAGTTGCCATGCGGTATATATGTATGTGTTGTGCTCCCTGCAAATGTATACAATCTGTTGGGTTGCTGGTGATATCTATGCATACTGTTGTAGGTAATTCTGTATGCTGTTGTCTATCACTAAGCCATATGTGGGTTTAAAATGCAACACCATAGGTTGGATGGGTTGGTTGGTCCTGGCAGAGCCTCCTGTCTCACTTCAGCTGACCATGGCACTGGGCACTAGCACATCTGGGGCCCAGCCATTAACATCAACTTCTGTTGGCTATGCACCACCTTCTGGTGGCTCCACCACTGAGTATGGAGCATGTCCCCCTTGGGAGCGGGACCAGACAGGTACATATCTGCTGTCGTGCGGTCCTGGACATGTTTCGTAGGTGGCTTCCTAAGGGGTTACGAAGCCAGATACGCCAGTTCAAGAGTGGAGTGTCACATTTACAGGGTGATGCTGCCTGTCCTGGACAGCCCACAGCACTGACTCCTTTGCAGCTGTGTAGGTGCAGTGGCAGTTGCCCATGGCTGGAGACCTCCATCCCACTGTTCCCATGGGCTTTTGAATGCCAAAGACCGATCCCCATCCAGGGTGTACCCCCTACATGTGTCAGTAATTTCTGTGCTCCTACCTATCCTCCACGGCCATACCTACACTACTTCCCCAACATCTGACCCACACCTACGGACACACAAGGCCATTCAGCTCCTAGGACACCATCTGCCCTATACATAGCTGTCCATTACACACACGTGCCCACTGGACACATGAAACCCTTGTAATATGCATCATAACATACTACTGTTATCCTCACCACTGTCCCTCAGGCGCACGGTCCTGGTATGCATACCACTCCTGCATGGTTCAGGTACATGTGAGGAGGACAACCCCATTGTACACATAACACTACCAGTACCTCTATGATTACCCCATTTACCTTTATCATGATGATGATGTTGCACATTGCAGGGGTACTGTTCACACATAATGATTGGACAGGTACTGTTGTGTTAATGTACATTACATGCACAGAGTGATGTATACGGCCAATGTACAACTATTGTCTGTCTGAGGGAGTCTTGTGATCACATAGAGCAACACCACTACATAATACAGGCGTTGCTGGTGTTTCCCATTTCATTCGTTTGTAATGCTTTGTTGCCACATGGCATGTCCCTGATACACCTCTATACATGTATGTACCTAAATGCTGGACATAAACACTCACATGTACTTCTACATGATGGGATACATTCCTATACTGTTGAATGACCGTGCTGTATGATATCCTCTGGTTACAGCCTCTTACGCTCGATTAGCCTCTACATTGCTTAACCAATCCAATACTCGCATACTGGTAGCCAAACACGCTTACACCCACTCGTTCACACACTTGCTAATGCACCGGCATTGGTGCTTGCATCTGTCACTCACACTTCTGGGTGTGAGCGAGGACCACAACATTACCTTGTGATGCCTATTACATCGTACTTCATGACTCCAGTATCGGGATTGGCCATCCATTAGGCGACAGCATCGCGTTCAGCTGTACGGAATCTACAGCCTGTCCAGTGACACAATCATATGTGTGTGTATCTCATACAATGTGCTCCCACCTTGTGATGCCTATTACATTGGAATACATGAATACAGTATCAGAAACGGCTGCCTATTAGGCGATGGCATGGCGTTCGTCTGTACAGAAACAGCAGCCTGTCTGGAGATCCATTCATATTCGTGTGTTCCTCTTAGGCATACCTTGTGATGCCTATCACATTGGACTACATGACTACAGTCATGGCCGGCCTTAGGCATAGGCCAACTAAGCGTCCGCCTAGGGCACCACTTTAGTTGGTGCACTTTACCAGTATTTATTTGGTGTAGGTAGATCAGGATGGGGACACTGGGTGGTGTGGTGGGGGGTGCCATTTTGCCCTCTGCCCAGGGCACCAGTTGACCTAAGGCCACTCCTGACTACAGTATTAGGAATGGCTGCCCATTAGGCGACCGCATGGCATTTGAATGTACAGAATCAGCTGCCTGTCCGGTGAATCATTCATAATTGTGTGTTCCTCTTACAATCTGCTCCCACCTTGTAATGCCTATCACATCGGACTACATGTCTACAGTATCGGGAATGGCTGCCCATTAGGCAACAGCATGGTGTTCGAGTGTACAGAATCAGTGGCCTGTCCAATGAATTAATCATACTTGTGTGTTCCGCATACACTCTGCTCCCATCTGGCTGATACATGGGAACCGAGACCCTGCATTACAAATAAGTAGTTGGGTTGTCGTAGCCACATCCATCGGACGGGTCATGCTACCGCATACCTGTTATAGGTTTGCCACCTTCTTAAATGGCCAAAGTAGGGCTTTAGGGTAACAACCTGTCCCACTTTGCGAGGGACAGTGCGAAAATAATCAAGACATAGCACATGTCCAGATTACAGGACATTATTATATTCTACGTTTCATTAATGATTGCATACAACAGTTATTTTATATATGACACTTCTACATGTTTTGTGAAGTAGCATAAGCAATTCAAATGCAACTAGATTAAGCTTTTATTTGTGCAAAAAAGTGTAATCCTGTACTATGCATGGCTGTAGGTATGTTTAGTCCTGGAATGTCTGACATTTCTACAGAATATGTCCCACTCTGGCCATTTGGAAAGGTGGCAACCCTATAGGACCTGTATGTACAGACGTCAGACTTTGCAGGGTAACACACCCACAGCCAGTAGAAAGGGGTGTACTTCACTGTTTCGCCTAAATAAAAGGATACTCTTGTAGCATTATAGTTGCTTATACTGTTACCTATAACATTTAGGTCTTTCAGAGGAACATAATTGTTTTATGCTACTACTACAGACAATATAGGTAGTCTTTGCCCTAAATCACAGGACATTTGCCTTAATTACAGTTATTATGCAGGACACAACTGCCGACAGCGGAGTGTCCCTCACAAAGGTGGACAGGTGGTAACCCCATACCTTTTATTCTATCAATCTTCTAAGGTAGTAAGCGGAACATGCACTTTTTCTCACTATCAGACCTCTCATACAAATGAGGAAGAATAAACACTGAATCAGGGACACTGCATAACGATCTCAGGGACACATTTAGAAGGTTGGTGCTATTAACCTGACACACTGACGGACACAGAACACATATGTATTCATACAGATTTTCTGAAGTCCATGCACTTTATGACTTTTACATGTTGTCATTATTCATTACGTGTATTCTGCCACCTTTCCTCCTAATATCACTAGTTTTAGGATGGTTTAGTTGAGACTGTGTTAGGATTCTGATTTGTAATCATGGACGTCCCTGGTAAACGGGGACAGTTCAATTATATGGTCCCTATGTATTCCCCAATGGTTTACGGACTGTCCAGTAGATGTGCTCTTATAGTTTCGGAGGTATGTGCATCTGCTATACCCACATTGGAATATTACTTACACCCACGGGGCGGTCCTAATACGTGTCTGCCAGCCAACACATGAATGCCTAGCCCCATAATCGCATACCCATAGTTCCCCCACCTGCCACTACTGTACAGCACTCATCGTTACTGTGGGCGCAGGTGGACACAGATGGGATATGATTACAACCCTACACACTGCCCACTCTCCCCATGTCGGGACACATGTCGTACGTTGTGTCAACCCATGTTTTATCAGGCTTGCACAACCTACTGTTCCGTGTACAGCTACATCCTGGTCGTAATAGTGTTCCCCCATTGGTTGAAAGGTACCAAATTTTTGGTGTCCCGCAAGGGACGTCACTGTCCATGTTTAAAGTGTAGACCTTGTAGATCTCTCTCACTGGTAGTTTCCTGCCTGTGGTCAGGGAACCAGTGTTTTATTTACCTTTATTGCATGTCTGTATGTCTCACTGGCCTAGCTGGGGTGGGTGATAAGTAGACGTTTGTTGAGTGGACCTCCCACCAACATTTGCCCTGTCTAAACATGTTACCCATAACTGCTGTAACATAACCTAGGTATATACATGTGTATATTTACTGTAACATATATATATATATATATATATATATATATATATATATATATATATATATATATATATATATATATATCTCTATGTACATTAATATATGCTGACATATCTGCATATGTATTCATACATGTATATTCATATCTTGCTGTCAAATATATATATATATATATATATATATATATATATATATATATATATATATATATATATATATGTGTGTGTGTGTGTGTGTGTGTATGTATATGTATATTTATATGTATATATATATAGTTATATATATGATTATATATATATATATGTACATCAGTGCGTCAATACATTCCCCACTCATACGCACTTACACATGCATAATGGTGTTTATAAGCTTCACCAGCATACTAGTGCCTTTTTCATTATAACGCCGACACACTCCAGTTATCTTGTAATCGGTATGTAGCACGTTATACAGCAGACAGATGCCGCTATATGTTCATGTAGGGATTACCGATGGTAATTGGAATGTGATAGTGTGATTCGACCCATCCCTCTTCTGTACAGCCTATTATTCCATGTACTGTCGATGTTTGTATGGGTGCGTTCCTATTATTTATGACTACAAATGGAATGCATGTGTTACAGAATTTGTACGTCAACATATATTGTCTGCATGTGAGTATGCATATATACCTATTATGACCTAGCTGACCATCACGGGGCGGTCCATTAGAACCAGCCCATCAAACCCTGGCACATCCATAATTGCATACCCATAGTTCCTCCACCCCACCTGTGTTAAATTTACAGGCGTAACATCCATTATCCACTTGTTATCGCAGCCATGACACACCTTTACACATTTCCCTCTCCAGAGCTTTTGGGGGCCTACACACATTCTGTCCCGCCTCGTGTATTCACAGGGTCTCCCACCATGTATATTTGCACATACGTGCCTTTCCTGGTGTTATGGAATACATCCATTTGCACTTTCCAATTTTTGGAGGTCCCAGCATGGGACTACATTCCGCCTGTGTGTAAAGTAGACCTAGCATTTCAACAATGTTACTCCCAGTGGTAAAACCCTGCCTGTGGTGTGAGTAGCGGTGCTCTGCTCACTCCGGGGCAGCTTGTTATGACATACGCTGACAGCACTTTACAATACCAGCATCGCTCTTGATTCTCTTCACATCCCTTGTGTGTGCTTTACTGTTACAACGTCCATTCTTCATATATATATATATATTACTCATGTATGTAGATATATATCTGTACACATATATATGTGCGTGTGTGTGTGTGTGTGTGTAATATATATATATATATATATATATATGTTACATCTGTACATACAAACATACATTTCCTATGCTGGGAGTCTCTTACACCCGCGCAGGTGCACTCGCTTATGCTTACTGTGCATTACATATGTTTACTGTCACTTATTTATGCTTATTTATGCCTTATACATTATGACAATACCACTTTGATTGAAAGGAATTGGTTAATAGTCCCATGCGATACACACGTTCACCTTTACATGTTTGAATGTTGGCTTTACAACAGAGCAACATTAATTCCACAAGGAAAATGATATGTGCTATTGTTGACCTTGAACCATGAATGCCTTTTTCATTAGGCAGATGCTCCAACCACTACACTATTGGTGTTCTGCCTCATTTATAAGTATACCCATGGTGCGTAGTTACCCGAACACATGCCTCATCACTTCACTTACACAGCAGGCATCCATTTACCTGCTGGGAAAAACGCACTGCTACACATGCGTCATTCCCTATTCCCTACTGCTCTGGACTCGTGTCGCATGTTGACTCACTCTGAGGATATTCAGACCTCTACAGCCTATAGTCCTGGAACCTATGTGTGTTCGATTGTCAGGGTGTTCATATGGTCTTCTGGGTTTAGGTTTGTCCAACTGGGGACCAGGACTTCCCTGTACCTAGTGGAAAGTCAGACTTAGCAAGCGGAGATCGTTCGTTCCACTTTTAGCGTTCTACCTGTGGTTGGGGATGCAGAGGTGTGCTCACCGATGGCCATCCTGATATATAACAGCACTAAATATTACGGCTGGTTCCGCTGCTCTTTCCCTTCACATTCGTTGTGACTGCAGTATTGTGACCATGTTCATTCTTCATAACTACATCTATATACATATACATATACATATATATATAGATATATATATATGTGTGTGCGTGTATCTATATATCACTCTCCATATATATCGGTCTGCACATACACATGCATATACACCTACATATGTTTTTACATTCCACATTCCGTTTAATCACCGCCACCTACCCGCTTATGTCTAGGGTCGCCACCTTTTCTAATGGACAAAGTGGGGCATTTTCGGGACACACATCACATTTTACAGGCCGACACATACCCACGGTCAGTACAGGGTTTAGAACTTTACTTATTTTCATAGATGAGAGCTTATTCTTGTAGCAGTTTAGTTGCTTATTCTGTTTCTTGTAAAATTTATGTATTTTACATACAGGAATAACTGTTTTATGGAACTGTTACACATGAAATATGGTACACAATTATTTCCTACAATCATAGGACATTTGCCATTGTATTATTTTTGGTCAGGACACACCTGCCCAAACAGGGACTGTCCCTCACAAAGTGGGACAGGAGGTACCCTGCTTACATCAGCACCTTAATTACCCTATATCCAACTGCCACTATGCGAATGTGTAAAGTATATATTCTCAATAATGCATGTGGGGAGCCGTGTATCAAGGTCAGGTGTTTAATCCCGGGTAGTAGGTTCTGCATGACCAGCTGGAGGCTGAGCAGTCTCATGAACTACTACTGCACATACAACTTGTGTCCAGATGTCTACAGGACTGGACATCATGTCGTGACACCAAGTCTGATGTTTACACAGGATATTTATCCCATGAGGGATGTCCAAAAATTGAACAGACCAATAAACTTCGATATTTTTGGATTTACATGCAAGGGATACATAGTTTGCAATCCTGAGACTGCCTGGAGTGAGGCTGCATACTAGATATGAGTAGTGGTCACTATGTGCAGATATGGCTGTGCCAAGCTAGCAGTCTGAGTATGGCTGGATTTGGTGGATGTTCAGGAATGGGGGTGGGGTTGTGTGCTCTAGAGGGGATGATGGGTATTCAATTATGCATCCAGGTGTGTTGTGGTTGGATGGCTCAGTTCAGGCCAGACCATTATGTGGGTATGTGTCGGTGATGTTTCTGTACATGTGTATCGCACATTTAAATATTCATATGTTTGTGGGATTGTGTTCTACAGTATGGCCTGTCAGGTTGTATTGTGGATGTGTATGTTTGTTTGTTGTGTTTCTTTCTGATTCACCCACTGCTCCCTCATACACCTCCAGTTCACCTGTTGTGCATCCAACACAGTCTCCCCTTGGCGAATTATTACATTACCCATCCCCCCACCCCATATTCCACACACTCCATCCATCCCTTCTCTGGTTGATGGCCCATGGCACAGTCAAGGGAACACATTGCATACACTACATATCGCTGGTACCTGTATGGTTGTGAGGACTACCCTAGCATTTTTCACCTTCCACATGCTGTACATCACGCACATAGGTACACACAAATACTTATCTTTCATGACATGGTAGGTAGACCCGGGTAATACCCGTTCATCTTTAGCCCATCCTGACATGGATGCCTTGGACCACAAATGGGCAGATTTTGGGTGAATGCTCTGACCATTTGTAGGGTTGCCACTTTTTCATATGGCCAGGATGGGATATATTCGGGACACACATCAGATTTTACAGGCCAACACATACCCACGATCAGTACAATGGATAGTACTTTTGTTTTATGCCTAAATGTAAGCTTATTGTTATAGCAGTTTAGCTGCTTCTTCTGTTTCATTTACTTGCTTATTCTATTTCTTGTAACATGTAGGTATTTTACATATGGAAATAAGTATTGTATGTGACTATTACATAAGATTTGGGACATAATTATGTCCTACGATCACAGGACATTTTACATTTATAATGGTTTTGGTATGGACACAACTGCCCAGAGGGGGACTGTCCCTCACAATGTGGAACAGGTGGTAACCCTGACCATTGGGCTAGGCTTAGCTATTGGTGGCACACTAACACAATGCGTTTCGTGTCCACTTGGTATAACTATCAACACTACAATGGAATATGGGCACGGGGTTTTAAATGTCATTTGTTCGAGGGATGGGGACTCAATATTCATCTACGTGCATTTGTGTTTGCTTCTTATTTTTGTGTTTGAAAACTGTCTTACATGCTTTGCATACGTTTCAGTATCCACGGACACTGACAGGTGTGATTACTATTAGATGCAGGCTGTATTATTCAGCATTTTAGTTTGCACGTAAGCAGCCGACATGTCCACGCCTGCGTGCTTCGCTTGGACACGCCCCCTGCACTCGCGCACATTTCCTATGCATGTGGATGTGGTGGCAGCGAGCCTTCATTAATATGCATATGGCGCTACTGCGCCATCTCTACGCTGTATGGTAGGCGCAAGCCTAACACCGTCCTTGCGCCAAGCTTCAGGAATCCCGGGGATTGTGTTATTGTTGCATGCTCCAAGATTATGTCTTTTTTGTTGTTAGGTTTTATGTATATCAACATCACATTGGCATTTCCATGTCTAATTATTTAATGAAAACACACACACACCACACACACACACACACACACACACACACACACACACACACACACACACACACACACACACTTGTGAAACACAGAGTGGACAATGAATTATTCATGGATCATCAGGTTATGATGATGGTATGTAAACAAAAATGAATGTTACTGATATTAGCTATGGCATGTGCTCACGCAAGGGCAATGTGGCCTGTCAATACCAAGCAATGCTTAATGATCCAATGCAGGCGGAATAAAACATGCTTATTTCTGCATGCCAAGGCTGTATGTGACTGTATATCACTTGTAAGTATTAGAGGAGCAGTACAGAGCCAACTGCTAAAAATGAACTGGTTAATTAACTAGATGAGAAACAGAAAACACTGACAGAATCCACACTGCAAAAGCCACTGACAGAACCCACACTGTGAAAGTAGCAGATTCCAAGTCCAACTTCAGACCAGTGACAAGTGAAGTACCAAAGGGTTCAGTCCTGGGTCCTCTCCTGTTTGGTATTTACTTTTCTGAAGTACAGGCTAACACAGAAGTACTTTGGCTAACGAAGTTCACAGATGACTGCAAACTAGGAGACATAATCGAAACTCCTAATGACGTGGACATCGTACAAAAGGGCCGCACTGAGACAGATGCCAGGTGTCAAAGCCTTGACCTCAAGCTCAATGCCAAAAAGTGCACTGTCATGCCCTTTGGTAAAAACTCTGTACCCATGAGCTACCACATAGGTGGTAGGCTGCTTAACACCAAAAGTGTGGTAAGAGACATTGGGACACATGTGGACAGTAGTCTCTCCTTTGATAACCACATTGCCACAGTAGTCAGGAAATCCTTCTACGTGGCACACCTCATCACAAAAGGTTTCTCATCCAGGAAAAAAGAGGTCATTGTTCCCCTCTACTCATCACTCATTAGTCCCATTATAGAGTACAATGCCCCTTTTGGTATGTACCTCACAAGACATTTACAACATCTGGAAAGGCCACAGAAATACCTCACAAAGAGGATTACTGGCCTCAAACAGATGCTTACGCAGACTGTCTCAAAAAACTCCAGCTTTACTCCGTTGCATATCGCCTACTCAGAGGTGATCTCTACCTAACATAGAAAGCTATGTCAAAGCTAGAGCTGTTGGACATGCTCCACTTAAAGAAATTCCAATCCCTCTGAGCTATATGCTCTAGGGATCTAAACCTTGTCACCACAATAAACAGAACATCCTGGAGGGATAGATTCCTGTCCCAGAGACTTCCCATACTCTGGAACAAACTACCTATCTATATCAAACAAAGCTCCTCATTAGCACTCTTCAAGAAAAATCTTGATGACTGGATGGGAAATAGGAAATTCACCTCTGAGATCACCTCTGGGACTCTGCTCGACAGGGGCACAGGAAAATAATTTTCTTGGGTGGCAAAAGCCAGGGTACCTTTTTGGCTAGGCTTATATAGGCCCTAGGGCCAATAGCCTAGTACCTAACTGTGAATCCATGAACCTATGAACAGTTCACTGTATTTCACGTCAGTAACACAATCTCAGTTTAACTAAATAATATCATCCAGTAGCGACATTTATTTTTGATCCAAATCACTACTGAAAGCACAATGCTGAGTAATGCACTGGCGTGAAGATTGGCGAAGTGTTAGCACATGCATGATGATGCTTGAATGTGTTGAAAAGGGACTGCAAAGTTCCATTGTTTAGTGGTGCCCAGTATTACTCTGCATGTTATATTATACCTTTCCATGTTAGCTACAAAGCTAACCTCATGAATGAAGTGTTGTGCTTGCCTTCTCCATTTGCACAATGGTACACTGTGACCAAAAAGAGATCTCCGCTGAAGGAAGCAGTGAAACACTACATTTAGTGTGCCTTCTATAGCACAAACAGGCTTAGTCTCATTGCAAGGCCACCTGTTGTCCTAGCGTTCCCTGTAGCACAAAGTGTAAACTCTCAGAGCTAAATAAAAAGCAGAGTTCGACTGCAGTATGCAGATGATTTAACACAGAGTGTCATAATGGGATTATTATATTAAGTTTTTTATCATGAGTTTAAGAATACCTAGGAATGACATACATACATTTCCTGGCAAAACTGTACATGTAATAGATACAAATAGATACTGAAATACTTTTTCTGCCTACTACACTACTTGGTGGGAGGGTGGCCTAATGGTTAAGGTGTTTGCCTTACAAACACAAGGTGCAGGGTTTGAGCCTCATAAGGGGTAATTGGCTAGACTTAAAATGGCTCATGAGGGCAGTTAGCTTAGTACTAACCTATGAACCTATGAACATAGACATGCTTCAAGGGAGATCACAAGTTAACTGGCTGTACGATGTGGTATAAGGCATTATGCATTGAAATCTGAAGTGCCATTAAGCATGACAGACTACAGCCGCATATTGACAGAAGTCACACAACTGCCGAGCACTACAAATGATAAAACAGAAGGAGCTTAGAGAGATACATAGTCAACTCACTCACAGGAGAACATTTATAAAACAGGTAGTATGAGTTTTACCTAATGGTGGATACGAACAGTGGGCAAGAAGAAAAATTACATCTATAGGCTTGACCGTTATCTTTAGATCCCACAAAGGGAAACCTACTTCACACGTTAAAGTCAAAGATTTAAAGAGACAGTGATACCCTATGCAGGCAAAGGAAGATGCAGATTTATTCTTCAGCAAAGCAGTGGTAGACAGACAGACAGGCAGACAGACAGGCAATGCCATAACTTGACATTTACATCCATCAGCCTAATGAATAGTCACAGTACAAAGGGCTGGGAGAGAGAAGGGGTGAAGATAGACCGAGATAAACAGACACATATGAAAGGGTAGGAAGTAGAGAGATGGTGGAACCAAGAACCCAGAACTCCTAAAAAGATGTCAAATGCTCAATTTGCAGTTGAGTATTGACTATATGACATTAATAAATGAGTTATTTTTGCCTAAAGAGAACTCCTTAGCCACTGACATTAACAATATGACTAATATGCTTGTGGGTTCCTATACAGATGAGATCTGTGCTCAACACCTTGATGATGTCCTTCTAAATGTCTCTTTATATGAAAGGAGACTGGAGAAGGAGAAAACGAAGAAAGTGCACAGAGATTTCTCTGATTTCCAAGCTGGGGACGTCTTCTCTTGGCCAAGGGTGATTTGACCAATAGGAATACAGGGAAATGCTTCAGAGACGGTACAAAGAGCATTTCCTCCTGATTCAACTGTAAATAGTAGCCTGAGAGCTGGTGCATGCCCTTCACAACTGACTGAAGTAGGTAGCAGCAGCTTTTTTGGCCTAGGAACAGAGGAAAACCACTCTCCAGCTAACAACGAAGTGTGTGGAGCAGGAAATACATCTGATGTAACTGCTATTAATAATCGTCAACAAGAAGGTAAAGTTAACATCGATCTTTTTAAACATAATGTCTGTTCAACTAAGTCTACTGAAATGCCATTAGTACCTGGCATTGTAGAGATAGATACTGAAGTTGATTTTCTGACTTCTGAACAGTGTATGCCTTCACCTTCTGCTTTTAATGATGCAGCCGTTTCTCTTAATAATAGTTTAAACAAAAATAGCACTTGTGACAGTAATGCTGCAGCAGTATTTTCATATGACAGTGACAATGACTTTACTGCTCAAAATGCTGTTAATGTGCAAAGTGCTCAGAACTCAGCTAATGATTTTAATATTGAAATAATTACACCGAAACAAACTGCTAATGAACCTGCAGTTAAACCGAAAATGTTTCCTTTCAACAACAGTAATTCTGCGAACATAAGGTCAAAAGACAGAAAGAATGCTGAATGTCTACAAAAGTCAGCGTTTTTTTTGGACAAGGCTCTGCCTATAAGGCAGGATGTATGCAAGAGTAGGTCCAGAAGTTGCAGGAGATGAAGAAGGATAGAATCCAACCCCACATCTCAGAACAGAGGCCTGAACACACTGGCTCATGGATAAATGACTTGGTCTTTAACCTATCTTCTGTTGCTCTCACCAAAGAGGAACTCTCGGTCCTGAATAAAGGACTATCCTTCATACCAGCTTGTGGCATGAATTTAGTTGATACCATCCTAGACATTAATTTGTTTGCCAGGAATACAATGTTGAAAGTTATCTATGATAATAATAATGTGAATAATGTTGACAGATGCATTTTTAAGAAATCATGTTGCTTTGTTCCTAATAATTCCCTTGCTATGAATGCCTTTGTAAAAATGTATGAAGATGACATTAGTAAAATGGCTACTTTGAAATCTAGTAATAGTTTTTACAATTTGACTATTAAAGAGAAGGAGGCTCTATGAACACTAGTTAATACAGAATTTGTAGTTATTAGACCTGCAGACAAGGGGGGTGGAATTGTTGTGTTTGATACTGAAAATTATATGGATAGGATGTTTAGCATGCTTCATGATGAAAAAGTGTACATCATATTACATAAATTTCATGTTAATGGTATTATCAGCAGACTGAATTTCTATTTATATGATTTGCTCATGACTAACCAAATAGACTACAATCTTTTCAATTATTTTAGTGTAGAACATCTGACTATACCAACAATTTATGGTCTTCCAAAAGTGCATAAAGATCCACAAAATCCCCCACGTCGACCTATTGTATCAGGAAGAGGTTGGCTCACAGAGCCAATGTCTATATATGTAGAAAAACAGCTAAGATTTGTGTTGAATAAGGTAACTACTGTCCTCCGTGACAGCAAACAATTGTTAGAACATCTTTACGACTGGGCTGAAACTTAACAAGCTGTAGGTTTAACTGCTATCTTTGTTACATTGGACGTGAACTTTTTGTTCACGGTTATTCCCAACGATGAAGGGATTGAGAATGTCAGGCAGTTTCTTACCAAGGAGAGCAACTTCAGCAATACCAAAACCAATATGATATGTGCCCTTCTAGACTTGATTCTAGAGAATAATGTTTTTTTTTGTTTGAAAGAGAGTTTTTTCTTCAGAAAGTGGGAGTTGCTATGGGCATGGCATGTGCAACACATATGCCAGTATTGTTTTGGTCCAATGGGAGAAAGAAATGTTTTTTACCTCCAACATGTACAAGCAGCACATTACGTTGTATAAACGTTTTGTGGATGATATTTTCTTTGCTTGGCATGGTGATGACACACAATTAGATACATATGTTAGGTTCCTTGATAACATAACTGGGTACCTATCCTTCTCCCCTAGTCACTCCAAAGGTGAAATCAGCTTTCTGGATGTAACTGTGTGTAAAAATATGTTTGGTAATATCTCAACCAGAATACATAGGAAGGATTGCAGGAAGAACAACATTCTTCACCACTCCAGTATGCATCCTAGACACATTACTAAGAATATAGTTAAGAACCAAGTCTTCCACTGCAAGAGATTACATACAGACAGGGAAGAATTAATGGAAAACCCATCAGTCATCTCACTACAGAGTTTGATGAGAGAGGATATAAGAAGTCTGATATTGACAGAGCGATAGTGGAAGTAGATTCATACGAACGTTACAAAACCAAACCCTACTATTCAGATGAGCATCTAGTGAATGCACTCCCAGAAAGGCAGATCTCCTGAACATCTGTGAATAGGCTATGTCTTACTTTTTCTAATGATGTCAAAAAGACATGTGACATCATTAAAAAGAACTGTCCCATTCTCCTTACTGACCCTGAAATCAGTCGTGCAGTTGGTTCTATACCCAGTTTTAGTTTCAAAAATGGCAATAATTTGAAAAAGAAACTTTGTTACAAACAGAAGAGAATATGTGACAGGTTTGTCTCTCAGCATAGAGGGACTTTTTCTTGTAGAAATTGCAGAATTTGTAATAGTATTTGGTCTACTTGCATGATTTTACACCCTGTGCATCAGAGGCCTGTAGAGTTTTTATTTTATGCAGATTGCTCTACTAAAAACATTGTGTATTTTGCTAAATGCAATCTCTGTAGTGCATTCTACATTGGTAAAACCAATAGAACTTTAAAGGAAAGGGTAATGGAACACCTTAATGATATTAGGAACAGCAAGCTCACTAATGCACTAGCCAAGCATGTTTTAGATTGTGGTGACCAGCACAATTTAAAATTTTTGGTTTTCCAGAAAATGAATGTGAGTTTTAGAAAAGGTGACATTAACAATGAAACTGAATATATGCTGAATTAAGGTGGATAGTGGACTTTAAGGCATACTTAATTTTATTTATTTAATTTTATTTTACATTTGTTGACCAGGATAGTCCGACTGGATGCATATCCATTTTCAGTGGAGGCCCGGGGAGAAAAGCTCCAAGGGTAAGCAGATCCAGCATTACATATTACAAACGGACTATTTACAGAGATTACATAAGTAAGCAAGTTAAACAAGTTCCACAGGTTAGAGTTAATCCTGAGCGCAAGTCAGGATTAAATTAAATTACACAGTAAACGGTTAACAGATTTTTACACATTCTAGAGAGAGTTAGCCAGGCTTGATACATTGACATAGCCAGTTAAGTGACAAATGTTGTTTGAGTCTAGTTTTAAATTGACCTAAGGTGGAAAGTAAGGTAATATCAGCTGGAAGAGAGTTCCAGGATCTACTTACAGAGTTTGCAAAAAGAGAGTCACCGGCTGTGTTATTAATTTTGCTAGTCTGAATTAGTAGTTTGTTAGAGGATCAAAGCGGTCTAGGATTGTTATAGGGGGTGATAATATTTTTAAGTGCAGGAGTATTGCCCGGATTATAGAGGATTTTATAGGCCATAATCAGTTGGTTATACTGGATTAGGCTGGGTAGTTTGAGCCACCCAAGCTGATTTAGAGTGATGCAATGATGTGTCCTAAAAGGCAGCCCAGTGGCAAACCTGGCAATGTGGTTGTAGCAAATTGAGAGTTTGTTAAGGACAGTCTTGTTTAAATTCGAGAGTAGAGGGGATGCATACAAAAGTGTTGAAAGAAGGTGAGAGCGAGTTATGGCAATTTTAGCTGGAGGGGTTAGGAAGGCTTTTGTTCTGTAAAGTGACCCTAGTTTTTTATTGATGGTTTTGATAGTTTGGTTAACATGTAGGTCAAATTTTAGATTATTGTCTATGATGACACCTAATAGTTTTGTAGAGGGGTCAGGGGAGATTATTGTGCCATCATTTGAATTTACGGTAAAGGTGAAAGCGGTAGACCTAGGTGTTGGTGAAAATAACAGCATTTTAGTTTTTTTGGGATTTAGGATCAGACGACGTTCAGAAAGCCAGTTTTCTATTGTATTAAAGGTGGTCTGGGTAGCTGACCACAACTCTATTGGAGATGTGGCTGAGCGAATCAGAGTAGAGTCATCAGCATATTGGATACATCTGACTTTTGGGATGACAGTATAAAGGTCGTTAATGAAGATGGAGGACAGCAAGGGCCCTAGTATAGAGCCTTGTGGTACTCTGAGGGTGTTAGGTAGAAGGTTAGAGAGTTTGTTCTGCCAGAGGACAGCTTGCTGTCGACCATTCAGGTATCATTGAAACCATTGAAGGGCTCTAGTATCTAGACAGAATGTTTGCAGGGTGTGGATTAAAAGTTGGTGATCAACCATATCGAATGCCTTGGAAAGATCCAAGAAGAGGGCTGAGGATATATAATTATTGTTGCGATTATGGTTTATGGTGTTGGTAAAGGGTAGGAGGGCTGAAGTAGTACTGTGATGAAGACGAAAGCCATGCTGAGTGTCTGCCATAAGGTGATTCTGGATTAGGTGGTGCATGAGTTGTCTATGAATACATTTTTCCATAATCCTTGCAAGTGGAGAGAGTATAGCTATTGGCCTATAACTGGAGAATTCAGTACAGCTGCCTCCTTTGTAAAGTGGGATTACATAGGATATTTTCCAGATGGTGGAAATTTTAGCTTCTACTATGGTTCAATTGATTAGTATTGAGACGGGGTAAGCAATAGCATCAGCTGATTTTTGTAGGTACTCGGCAGGGAGTTGATCAGCAGAAAGTGTAGTGGGTTTTAATTTTTTGATCAAGGTACGGATAAGTGAAGTGGCGACTGGTTGGAAGCTGAATGCGAGTAGGTTTCTAGGGGTGCTACTTTCAGGACCAGGGGAGCTAGGAGGTAGATGGCAAGCTAGGGCTTGAATTGTCTCAGTAAAGAATCGGTTAAAACTGTCAGAAACATCTTCAGTGGTTTTATCAGTAGTAGCAGCAGGGATTGGGGTTGAAGTTTGTCCAGGATGTAGTAGATTATTTAAACCTGCCCAAAACTTCTGAGGGTTATTTTGATTTACTGTCTACAAATTACAGTAGTATTGTTTTTTGTCTTGTAAAATTGATTTTTTGGTTTTGTTCCTGGATTGCCTGTATTTAATGTGATCTTGGGGGTCTTTAGAAGAATGCCATAAAGCCCATGCTTTGTTTCTAAGGGTCATTTTGAGTTTAGAATCTTTAGAATGCTATGGCACAGTTTTTGCCTTTGTTCTCTTTGAACGAACAGGTGCATGCAAATCAAGGATCTCAAGGAATTTGTTATTAAAGTATGCTACTGCTTCCTCTAAGGGGAGGTGTTTTAGAATAGACCAATTACAAGAGTTTAGTTCTTGTTGGAATTTGGCAGGGTCAAAGTTTTTATTGTTTCTAACCTTTCTGAGTAAGGGTTGTTGGGAATTAATGGCTTTGTGCTTAATTACATATGTGAGAAGGTGATCGCTTAGGCCATCAAGGAGGGTACCAGAGGTGTACAGTTGGGGGTGATTATTTATGAGTACCCAGTCAAGTATGCTTTCTTTTTGATTGGGTTTACCTATCCTGGTAGGGGTGGATATAATTTGTGTAAATGCATGCAGGTTAATATGGGTGGTTGGGGATTCTGAGGAAAAGGTGCCCCAGTGTATATTAAAGTCTCCAAGTAGTAGGGTTTCTTAGGGGTAATGACATGATAGCCAGTGCAGGATATCATCAAGTGCAGATTTATTGTTACCTGGGGGAATGTACATACAGATGAAATTAATGCATTTATTTTTATTAAGTTACAATTTGGTGGCAAGAATCTCCAAGTTATTAATCTGAGGTGGTTGTATTACATCTATGGTGACATTCAACTCAGATTTATAGAGTACAGCTACCCCACCCCCCTTCCTCGAAGCACGATCCAGCCTGTGTATGTTGTACCCAGGTGGTAATACTTCATTGTCTTTAGTGTTAGGTTTTAACCAGGTTTCAGATAAACAGAGAATCTCAGGGGAGTGGATATCAAGAAGTACATGCAATTCATGTACCTTGTTATTAATGCTTCTAATATTGAGATGACAGGCTAGGAGAGAGTTAGTTGGCCTATTAATTGTAGGTTTGTAGCTTAGATTGCAAGTAGAGGGGGTATGTGTATCTGAAGTGGGTGGGGCCAGGGTTGGGGTGAATATCACCACCATGTATTAGGTTGAGTCTATACTTGGTGATGAACTTCAGGAATTTGTTTATTAGTTTGTATTTGGATCTAGAGCTAATGTGCCTGGGGTTGAGATGTTGATACACTGAACAAGATGTTGGATATGATCTGGTACTGTAAGTATGATTGAAGATGGGAGGATTTACAGCTGGGGTGATAGTATGGCCTTTTGGGACCTGAAATCCCATGAGAAACTGGTTTTCATACAAGGTAAGGAGGTATGGTGCGAACAAGAGGGGTAGCAAAGAGGAGTATATCATTATCTGTGATTCAGCTAGTGAATGAAGGAACTGTTTTACCTGGTGATGCAACACCAGAAGATAGAGTGGTGAGGTAAAGGTACTGGAAGGGGGATGGGAGAATGCCAGATGAAAGCTAATAGGTGCTATTAAAATGTAGGTAGAAGAATGGGGGTGGGAGGAATTATCCCAGATGAAAGCAGATAGGATCTAGAAAGTGGGGGAGTGGCTATAGTACTTTAAATTTAGAGGTACTGGGGCGGGAGGGAATTGGGGGCAGGGAGAGGAGCGAAGAGAGCCTGAGCGTAGCGAGGGCGAACGTAGCGGGGCTATTGCAGTTTACAAGGTTTCCTAAGGTGTCCTAAAGCTATAAGGTAAGTATTATAGCTCTTAATGTAAGAGCAGTTTACTTAAGTTACAGGGGAAGGAGACAAACACTCAAGTAGAAAAAAAAGAGCCCTATGGCTGGCCAAAATAGTGACCTGCTTAATTACACAGCACTGTAAGTGAAAGCTTAACAAATGCTTTTTGTGTGCAACCTACTCTACTTAAATGCTGAGAGAAACTGATTGCAGTCCTGTAGACACCGTTTTGTAGGGAAGTGTAGAGTTCAACTAGGAAAAGAGAAAAGCAGAGATTCTAGGGTAAGCAGAGATTCTAGGGTAAGCATGAAGGGAACAACAGGAAGTTATTATATAATAATACATTCAGAAAGGTTTGAGCGTGAGGGGGTAAAGTAGCACACTTCAGAATGAACTAAGATTTATAGCTAAAAAACCTAAGCAAGACAGCAATGCAGTAAATAAACACTTATCACCTGGCCTTAACAGTGCTGTGTCCTTAAAACCTCTCTTGAAAAAAAGAGGGTTGCTTCACTGATTTTTAAAGAATTTTTATTGGTTGTTGATTTTATTTAAACCTTGTGGTTCAATCCTCAACTGGGGTGCCTTCTGTGCGGTGTCTGCATGTCCTCCCTGTGGTCACGTGAGTTTCCTTCGGGTGCTCCGGTTTCCTCCCACATCCCAAAGACATGCTGTAGGTGGATTGGAGACACTAAATTGGCCCTAGGTGTGAGTGTGTGGGTGTGTGCGCCTTCTGTGGAATGTTGGGCGCCGGGCTAGCAACTTGACACTGTAAAACTCCACTACCAATCATGAGCGGACAGGTGATCCACTGTGGTGTACCCTAATCGGGAAAAGCCGAAAGAAGAAGAATAAGAAGCAGAAGAAGAAGAAGAAGTGCTAATTTATTTGTGTATTAAGGACTGATGAAGAGGATTGCCTTAAAAGCGCTTACCTAACTTTGTGTTTTGGAATAAATTTCAAGTATTTTATTCTCCAGCGTACAAGTCTCTTTACTCATACATATGAAAGGGTGCTGTTATGGGTTATTAACATACATCTTAATGGTGTGCCCCCAGTATTACTCAGGCAGGCTGTGTATCAGTAAGTGATGGCTGTGGTGGTATAGAAGAAGCTGTAGAGCAGGCAAACACTGATGCTGAAATGGGTAGAGTAAGGGTGGTTTAGTAATTTGTCCTTAAGTGTATGGATGTGTTTGCAAATGCTTTTGGCAACACTATTCAAAATTGGTTCATGAGACTTTGTTAGTGGATAAAATTTAAGATGTATATCATTAAAGACATTATAGAAGTATAACTTCACAGTAAGAAATAATGAAACCAAAGCAATCTTCAGAGAAGTGATTTATCGCAACACTCCATAGAGGAAGTTGCACTTTGTTATATTTGGTAGTCAAAGAACTGTTTGAGTAACTATTGCAAAGTGATGCTTTTACTTTGTATTCAGATAGCACAGCATGTTTAAGGTCCTCTGCAGGAGAATAAGCAGACCACTCTTGGCAATGGCAGCAACTGACCAGGTTTTGCCATAGCACATGGACAACCACTGATGTAAAGGCTGAAGACAAAAAGTGAAGGCTTTCTTATGGACCATATCTGGCCATGTGTGGTGTGCATGATTCTATTTTTTGAACAGATTTAATCTGTGAAAATGGAGTTGATAGGAAAGTGGTGAAATGGGGGGGGGGGGGTCAAGCAGAGGGGAAGACACAGGGGAAAGAACAGAGGAATTTGGAGGAAGGTGTAGGAGAGAACCATAGCTATCCTCCTCTTCACAACATAATTGTAAGTTAATTTTTAAGTGAATTTAAGTACACTTTTATCTGCTCTTTTGCATATAGTACTGTATTTAATTTATTTATTTGTGTTTTTCACTGGTTAACAACTCATCTGAAGTTGTGGCTGTCTCTCTACAGTTAGTTCCCCACTCACCCTCCCTGTTCTTGTTTTGGTGTTAATGTTGGTGGCTTTGAAATTGCCCACCCCTCTTGTAGATTTGTATTTGGATACTCCTTCTGGGCCCATCACATTTGCTCACTCAACTGAGTGCAGTGAGATCATATTCTGATTTCAGGCACTCCTACTGTGTACAAAGAGAGCATTTGGGAAGGACAACCCCTGTAGCCTCTTAATCCTGCTCTGTTCCCTCCCTCAAAAAAAAAAAATAAATAAATAAATAAATATATATATATATATATATATATATATATATATATATATATATATATATATTTTATTCAGCTGCTCTTACTGTGACTGCCTTAGTTGCTCTTCTGCATGCTGTTATCTGTTCAGTCGCTCTTACTCTGCACTTATTACTGCTTGTTAGTAGCCTTCTAATTTACTGCCTTCTGCACTTGTTTTTTAGTTATTTGTTAATTTAATTGCATTTATTTGAACTGTATTTGCCATAGTGTTGCTACACACTCGGGTGTGCTGGCCTGCACTACAATTTGAATTGTATTTACTGCTGTTTTAGCTGCTCTTCTGTAACAAAAAAAATTCTAAGCTTGTTTCCTGCCTTTCCTGTAACTAGTCAAGTCCAGATACAGACTTGCTCTATCCAGGACTGTTGGTAAGCTTCTGAGCCCCCCAAGCCTTTCTGTGTTGGAGGGAAGCCTTCTAGCTTATCAGTGGGAGTGGTAAGCACTAGGTAGCCTATCTACCATGGGAAGAGTGGGTTTTGGCCCTGAAATTGTAGTTCATTGGCCATTTGGGCAGTTTTTCCATCTCTTTCTACTTTCTGGTTAAAAGCCCATTTTGCATTTGGTCCCTGCCTTTCCTATAACTAGTGTAGTCCAGGTACAGATTTACTGTATCCAGGACTGTTGGTAAGCTTCTGAGTCCCCCAAGCACTTCTGTGTTGGAGAGAAGCCTTCTAGCTTATCAGTGGGAGTGGTAAGCGCTAGGTAACCTATCTACCACAGGAGGAGTGGTTTCTGGCCCAGACATTATAGTTTATTGGTCATTTGGGAAGCTTTTCCATCTCTTTCAACCTTCTGATTTAAAAGTCTGTGTTTGTGCTTGTTTTCTGCCTTTCCTGTTATTAGTCTAGTCCAGGTACAGATTTGCTCTATCCAGGACTCTTTGTAAGCTTCTGAGCCCCCCAAGCCTTTCTGTGTTGGAGGGAAGCCTTCTAGCTTATCAGTGGGAGTAGTAAGCATCAGGTAGCCTATCTACCACAAGAGGAGTGGTCCCTGGCCCAGAAATTGTAGCTATTGGCTGTTTGAGCAGTTTATTTCCATCTCTTTCAACTTTCTGGTTTGAAAGCCGCACTTATGCCTGTCTCTCACCTTTCGTATAACTAGCCTAGTCTGGTTACAGAGTTGCTGTATCCAGGATTGTTAGTAAGCTTCTGAGCCCCCCAAGCCTTTCTGTGTTGGAGGGAAGCCTTCTAGCTTATCAGTGGGAGTGGTAAGCACTAAGTAGCCTATCCTCTAGGGTTAGAGTGAGTTTTGGCCCAGAAATTGTAGTTTATTTGGCTGTTTGGGCAGTTTTCCATCTCTTTCAACTTGCTGGCTTAAAAGCCTATGTTTGTACTTGTTCCCCACCTTTCCTGTAACTAGTCTACTCCAGGTACAGATTTGCTGTATCCAGGACTCTTTGTAAGCTTCTGAGCCCCCCCCCCCAAGCCTTTCTGTGCTGGAGGGAAGCCTTCTAGTTTATCAGTGGGAGTGGTAAGCATTAGGTAGCCTATCTACCACAAGAGGAGTAGTTCCTGGCCCAGAAATTGTAGCTATTGGCTGTTTGGGCAGTTTGTTTTCCATCTCTTTCAACGTTCTGGTTTAAAGGCCGCACTTGCGCTTGTTTCCCACCTTTCCTGTAACTAACCTAGTCCAGATACAGAGTTGCTGTATCCAGGACTGTTGGTAAGCTTCTGAGCCCCCCAAGCCTTTCTGTGTTGGAAGAAAGCATTCTAGCTTATCAGTGGGAGTGGTAAGCACTAGGTAGCCTGTCTACCATGAGAGGAGAGGTTCTTGGTGCAGAAATTGTAGTTTATTGACCATTTGGACAGTTTGTCCATCTCTTTCAACTTTCTGGTTTAAAAGACCACATCTGCGTTTGTTTCCCATTTTTCCTGAAACTAACCTACTTGGTAGCACTAGAAAGCCTTAAACTGATACAAGCCTTCTAGCTTAGAAGAGAGACTTTGGAGAGATTAAGTATCAGTTTTCTGTACTTTCCTGCTGTACTTAACTGTTTTCCACGTAAACACAGATTTTCCAGAATTTATTGTGATTTAATAGCTTGTTTTTTTTCACATATTGTACTTATTTGACTGCCTGCACTTTTAAAAAGTTGTTTCTTGTTTAAATAATTTGTTTAACTGTTGTAGGCTACACACTAATGTGCGATAGCCTTTCCTGATCGTTTGTAGTTGTTTAAAGCTGTTTTAAGTGTATTTTTTACTATTTTTGCCTTATCTTTTCAAAAAAACAAAAAAAGTCCTTGTTTCCCACCTTTCTAAGCTAGTTTAGTCCAGTTTTCAGGCTAGTGCTGAATTCAGGGATGTGATACTAGTTTCTGAGTTGTCCATACCTTACTTGGATAGAAGAAAGTTTCTCTGTTCACCTGTGAGAGAAGGGAGCTTTGAGCAACCTATCTGTCCCTGGAGGAGTTGTTCCAGCCCAGAAGTTAGTAGTTTATTGGCCATTTTGGGCTAATTTCTATTTCTTTCACTTCCCTACTATAAAAACCGTGTTTGCACAGTTTTGCACACTGGGCAGTGCCTTTTAGCTACGGTTAAATTATTCCCGGCTTAACTAAGTCTCCTCTTCAGTTTTTCCCTAGAAACTAGTCTAACTCTCAACCTAAGCACTGAAAAAGCATCTTACAGCCCAGCACTTGCTCAGACCTAATAGCAAGCACTAATATACCCTGACACTGATTGCCCAGCAGGGCAAGGCTCTTTATTCACCCCTCACCAACCAAGCGACTAAGCAGCTCACCCTACTATTCAGGCATGACCAAAGGACAACTTCAGGTGCACTCTCCAGTCCAGCTGGTGAATCTGGGTATCCTGAGGCAATGTTATAACTGCCTCATGTACACAGACAACCCTCTCCTCCTACCACAAAACACTAACATATGCGAGAGATTCAATTTTACAGCCAAACTGGAAGCTAAGCTGTCTCCACCCAAGACTGGAACAGACAGTCAAGAAGGGAAGGTTAACACTTGCACCACACCTCCAGCTGCACACAGACATACTAAAATAGCACTGGCGAAAAATACACATAAATACACAAAATTATACTCGGAGGCTCTAAATAAAAACCTGCAAAAGCATCAGAGACCTCCAAAGCAGACAACCGAACAACTTGCACTTCCAGTCACAAACCAGACAACACATAAAACACAAAATCAGTGTGCCGCACAATCACAACCCTAAAGGCAAAATAACATACCTAACACACTAGTAATAGGTGACTCAATAGTCAGGCACACTGACGTCCCACTCACTAGGCTGGGCAAGCAGAAGGTTACTGTTAGCTGCCTGTCGGGAGCCAGAATCCGCCACATAACACAAGCACTCAGGTCACTCCAGAATGAGTATAAATATGACTCTGTCATTGTTCATGTTGGTGTGAATGACCTGAGACGTACCTCCCTGGAATATATGAAAAGAGACATGGAAGAGATCTCTGATCATGCAGCCTGGGCTGGTATGACCCTGACCCTGAGTAGCATCCTGCCCTCACCAAGAATGATACCTCAGTATAAAGAAAAAAATTATCAATTTCAACAAATGGCTAAGCTTCTGGTGTCATTCAAAGGGGATCCAGTGTCTGTCAGCCTGTGACGACATGCTCAACAAGCTGCGTTGCTTCACAAGAGATGGCTTGCACCTGTCACCCCTAGGCTTTCGAATACTTGCCAAGACTCTTGTTGCCCCCATAGTGCCTTTTTTAGGCAAGGCTCAAAAGTCAAACCCACCTCCGTAAACAGCACAATTAACAAAAAACTGAGGGTTATGCTACTCAATGCCACGAGTTTAAATCTCAAAATGCACACGCTCGAAGCACTCCACAGTATGGAGAATGTCAACATCTGTGCAGTAACTGAAACCTGGTTCAAGGCTCCACAGAGCACCCCAGCACTACCGGGCTACAACTCATACCACACGTTTCGGCCACAGAACACGGACCGAAACACAAAAGGAGGGGGTGTATCCATATTCATCAAGGATAACTACACCTCCAGGTTAGTGGCGCAGCATGATACCTCTAAGATCATCCATGTGCAACTAACATTGGACAAATCTGCAATGCAAATTGTGGCCTGCTACAGATCACCCTCCATGACCCAGGACCACCACTTCACCTTTCTAGAGACACTGGAAAACATGAAGGTCCTACTGAAAACCCTGATATTGGGCGATTTTAATTAGCCTACCATTCACTGGGAAAACTACTCGAGTACAAACTCCCAGGCCCAGCGCTTCCTGGAAGTCATCAACTCAAATGCCCTGGATCAGCTGGTAAACTCCCCTACCAGAGGTGAAAACATATTGGACCTGGTCATCACCAACATGGGTGACAGGTGTTCCACACCGGAGGTCAACCCGTCACTGGTTAGATCAGACCATAAACTAATCACTCTGGATGTCCACACCCCACCACCACCCACAACTAAAGAAACCATGGTAAAAAACTTTTCTAAAGCAAACTTCACCTTACTTAAGACAGAGGTGGTAAGGTACACAGCCCCCATGCTAAAGGATAACGCTGCCCAAGATGCAGAAACCTTTACAAATGCACTCTATGAGCACCTACAAGGATGCATGGATCGGGCCATCCCTAGCAAAACCAAGACTCACTCCTCTAAGAGAAGGAAACCAGTTTGGTGGACCCCTGCAATCAACAGGCTATACAATAGAAGGAGGAAACTAGTTCAGAAAAAAGCAAATCCCAAGAAGGAAAGACATCCCTGAACAGTATCCATAA
Organism: Protopterus annectens; assembly: GCF_019279795.1. NCBI lineage: Eukaryota > Metazoa > Chordata > Ceratodontiformes > Protopteridae > Protopterus > Protopterus annectens. Next base: position 128,096,120 of record NC_056735.1, read on the forward strand.
GAAGCTAAGGTCCCTCATAAAATCATCCAAGGCTAACTTTGAAAGAAAAATAACCAAGAATTCAAAAGATAACCACAAAGCCTTTTTTAGCTATGTTAAGAATCTAGGTGGCAACTCCCAGATATGCACTAAACTAATGCAAAATAGCACAAAATATACTGAACCTACTGATATTGCCAACATCCTGGCAGATAGATTCAGCGCAAACTTCAACCCCCTCTCACATCCAAAAGGGCCCACAACAATACTGGAAAAGTGTAGTGTCCCAAAAATCAGAGACGCACAGGTGAAAATAGCCCTTTCAAAAGCCAAAAACATAGCATCAATGGGACCAGATGGTGTCCCAGGCTGCGTCTTGCACGAACTACAGAATGAACTAACCCCCCCACCTAAACACGCTGTTCAACCTCAGCCTCTCTACAGGCTATGTGCCCATAGTATGGTGCACATCAATGGTTATTTCTCTCCACAAAGGAAGGGGCCACAACTGACCCTGGAAACTATCGCCCCATAAGCCTGACTAGTCTGGTCTGCAAGGCTATGGAACGCATCATCATGGAACTCATTAACAAAGACATCAGGAACCTCCAAACTCTTGACCTCACCCAGTTAGGCTTTGTTAAGGGCAGATCATGCCTACTAAACCCGGTTGACTTCTTTGAGACAGTCACCAATGCCGTAGATGAGGGAAAGGTGGTTCACACAGCCTACCTTGACCTCGCCAAAGATTTCGACACCATTCCCCACTCGGGTATTACAGAAAAACCCACCAGCCTGAACATAAACCCCTAAGTCACGAGATGGGTTGCCAACTGGCTTACAGACAGAACTCACACAGTAAGAATAGCGGGCTCCAGGTCCAACTCTAAACCAGTCGCAAGTGGTGTACTGCAAGGCTCGGTCCTGGGACCCCCTACTGTTCGGCATATACTTCTCAGAAGTGCAGGCAAACACAGGAGGACTATGGCTAACCAAGTTCGCCGATGACTGCAAACTGGGAGCCATAATTGACTCTCCGGCTGACACGGACATCCTCCAAAAGGGTCTTACTGAGATTGACACCAGGTGTCAAAGTCATGGCCTCAAGCTAAATGCCAAAAAATGCATAGTCATCCCATTTGGGAAAAACAAAACACCCACGAATTACCACATTGGTGGCAGCCCCCTTAATACAGAAGAGTTAATAAGAGATCTGGGGACCCAGGTAGATAGTAATCTCTCCTTTGACAATCATATTGCCAAAGTAGTTAGGAAATTCTTCTATGTGGCCCATCTAATTACTAAAGGGTTCGCATCTAGAAATAAAGAGGTTATAGTGCCCCTCTACTTGCCACTCATTAGACCCATCATAGAGTACAATGCCCCATTTGGGATGTACCTCACAAGACACTTCCAACAGCTGGAAAGACCACAAAAGTACTTCACCAAAAGGATTACTGGCCTCAAACATATGTCCTATGCAGCCCGACTGAAAAAACTCTGGCTGTACTCAGTGGCATATCGCTTACTCAGAGGTGATCTCTGCCTGACTTACAATGCCATGTCCAACTCAGAATTGATGGACATGCTCCACCTAAAGAAATCCTAGTCACTGCGAGCCACACTCTCTAGTGAGCTAAACCTCACCACAACAATAAATAGAACATGCTGGAGGGATAGGGTCCTGTCACAGAGACTCCCCATGCTTTAGAACAAAATTCCAAATTACATTAGGCAGAGCCCCTCACTAACACTCTTCAAGAAAAACCTTGACGAGTGGATGGGTAACAGAAAATACACCCCTGGGATCACTTCATTGGCTCTGCTTGACAGAAGATCAGTTAATTACTCAATGGGGCGGCGAAAGCCGGCACACTCTGGCTAGGCTTATAAATGCCCTTGGTCAGATAGCCTACTACCTACCCATGAACCTATGAACCTATGAATGTAGAACTGTAGACAAAACATGCTGATTTTGGACTGTCACCACACCAAGGGTACATGACAACAACAAAATAATGTTATTCATCCAATTGTACTAAATCAAGTGTGACAACAAGAAACATAGGTGAATGTGCGAGCTATGTATGGGTGATTATTTTTTGTGGGACAGGTGGCCATTATTTACATTTTTTCCTTCAGACAGTGGATTGTTTGGGAAGGTGCTTAGGAATGTGAGGGTTTGGTGGGAAGGTGCTTAAGAATGTGTGTGTTTGGTGAGAAGGTGCTTAGGAATGTGAGGGTTTGGTGGGTATATGCTTAGGAATGTGAGGGTTTGGTGGGAAGGTGCTTAGGAATGTGAGGGTTTGGTAGGAAGGTTAGATGAGAAAGCAGGTATAGACATACAGGACAAACAAGACAGATAAGGGTGGTATTGGACAAAAAAGGTTGGGGGATACCAAGACTGGAGATAGGTAGGGTGCATCAAAGGCACACTGAAGTCAAGCCTGAGAATAGTGAGAATCTAGTCCTCACCCTCAGAACTGTCATCACTGTCTCCTGTCTCAGTTTTCTGTGTCAGTCCTTGATGTAGCATCATCTTTGCAATATGATGAAGCATCTTTTTGACATGGCCAATTTGGGCACTGAGGACACTTTCCATAATAGCTTCCACCTTCTCTGTCAGCTATTGCCAGATGACAAAATCCCCATCTCTATTAATAATACTCCCAGAATGTGCCAGTGTACAGGCTACTGGGGCAGAGCTAACTGATGCAGATGGGGCAGATAGAGTAGGGATTCTAGAGGCAGCTCTGACAACTTGGGACCCTGAAGTGCTAGGTGTTGATGATGGAACTTGTAGAGGGATGGTGGACCAATCCACAGTGATTGGTCTACCTCTCTGAGCCACATGTCTGATTTTTTAAGACAAAATATATTACAACATAACATCTTTTAGACATATAAAATATTTTCCCCACCAAACAGTATGTCAAGAGTGTTTTGGGGGTGAAAAGAGTGTCGGACAAAGTTATGTTTATGAAGCTGGAAATTGATGCTGGGATGATGAATGTTGTTAGAGCATACGCTCTGCAATTTAAGTGTGTGATGGATGAGAAAGAAAAATTTAGGAGCAAGTTGGATGAAGTGGTAGAGAGTGTACCAAATGGTGAGAGTGTGGTGATTGGAGTGGATTTCAATGGGCATGTTGGTGAAGGGAACAGACGGGTTGAGGACATAATGGGTAGGTATGGTGTTAAGCAGAGGAATGCAGAAGGTCAGATGGTAGTGGATTCTGTGAAAAGGATGGACATGGCTGTGGTGAATACATATTTTAAGAAGAGGGAGGCACATAGGGTAGTGTACATGAGTGGCAGAAAATTATATCCTATGCAGGAGGGCCAGTCTGAAGGAGATTGAAGACTGCAAAGTAGTGTCATGGGAAAGCATAGTTAGGCAGCGTAAGATGCTGTTCTGTAGGATGATATTGGCAATCAAGAAGAAGAGGAGGAGAGTGAGGGCAGTGTGAAGGATCAAATTGTGGAAGTTGAGAAAGGATAACTGTAAGGTGGAGTTCAGGGAAAAGTTAAGACAGGCACTGGGAGGTAGTGAAGAGTTACCAGATAGCTGGGCAACTACAGCAGAGGTAGTAAGGAAAACAGTTAGTAAGGCATTTGGTGAACCATCTGGACAGAGGAAGGAAAACAAGCAGACCTGGTAATGAAATGAGGAAGTACAAGAGAGTACACAGAGGAAGAGGTTGGCAAAGAAGATGTGGAACTGTCAGAGAGATACCAAAAGTAAGCCCCAAATCCAGGAGCCGGCAGGGCAAAGCTAATCACTGTGGCATAATCCAAGGCAAAATCCAATATACATTCACTTAGAAGTTACAGAGACCGGCTGAACACCAGAAACACTTTATTCAGCTATAACAGCAAGCACTTTCATCTCTGTCAGTTCAGAGACTTTAACAAGGTAAAAGACAGCACAGGAGGCACACAATATATACACCCAACCCCAATTAACACCTTATGCAAGACAATTAAACCAATTAATCCTGCAGAAGTCTTATACCCCATCTAAAATATATATTATTATTTTAAAAGTTTTTTACATCATCCCTGCACAGTATGCAAGAAGAAAACATCCATCAGTCAGCCCTCCTAATAAAGGCAAGCCCGATGTTGTATCTTTCAGCTTTTCCCAGTTAGGGGTCGCCACAGCGGAACTCCGGTCCGCTAATGATTGGCAGTAGATTTTTATGTACCGAGTTGCCAGCCCTAACACACAACCTTCAATGAAGGTACACCCTTTCACGCATGTCTCCACACAAAAGACGCTTTAGCTGAGAATCGAACAGGACAATGTGTTACTGTGAGATGACAGCGCTACCGCAGCACCACCACCACAGTTACAAAGGCAAGCCCAATGGTATATAATAATAACCCACACAAAAAAAATATTAATTAAAACCTAGCACAGGAGTATCAGTTACTAAACATGTAATAAAATGCATTTTATAGATCCATAAAGAAATAAAAAACAAGTAAAAAATCACGGGGAGTCAGATAAGGCAGTCATCTTTCCAGAGCCCTCATCTTTAAAAAAACAGGCTAAAGAAAACATGTCATTCAAGCCTGGCAAGCAAGTTGCATTCAATCTTAACTGCCACAATGCCTCAATTTTTTCCAATTGCAAGGACCATGGACCCCCCTCGAGTCCCTCCATAGCATATCAATAATGACAAACTTAAAAGAGTGGCCATCATGATCAAAGCAGTGCCTAGCTAGGGCATTAGTTTTATTTTGCAACCTGATGTCCCTCACATGCTTGTAGATTCTATTCCTGAGTTTCCTCTCGGTTTTCCCTACATAGAAGCTGGGGCATTGCATGCAGACCACACAATACACCACCCTCTCAGACTGACAAGTAAACCTACCCCCAAGTCTAAGAAGCTGGCCATCAATGGTCAACACTGACCCTTCCAAGATATATCCACACTGGCTGCAGGCCCCACATTTTCTCATAGTGCCTTTTACCAGATCACCTTTATAATTTTCAAGTACATTTTTCTAACATCTGCCCTTCCTGTACACAATAACCGGGGCATTACAAAAACATTTCCTCATCTCTTCACAAGAGGACAAGATGGCCCAGTTTTTAAATATAATATCAACAATTTGCTGACTGCCAGAGCTAAAAGTTGTGATAAAGGCTGACCTAAAATTTCTTTCAATCCCAACATCCAGTTTACCACTCCTAACTATACAAGTAGATATCTCCGGAGGTTCAGTGCCTGAATACATTGGTTCAACACGGTCATGGGTTACTTCATCCCTAGATAGAATAGCTCTAAAATGACCCCTTTCCCTCTTGTTAACAACCTCCATTATGACCTCCTGGATTATAGTAGGGGATACCCTCTCCTCATAAACACAGCCTTCAGGGTATCACACTCTTTCAAGAATGACTCAATGATCAACACCATGCATGCCACCCTCACAAATTGCCCCTTGATAACTGCCTTTTTCTGTTTGAATGGGTGTGAGCTACTGAAGTGCAAGAAGCTGTTCGAGTAAGTTTCCTTTCTAAATATCTCAACAATAAAGGACCTAGAAAACAGTGTCTTTAATTAGTTTCACATCCAAGTAGGGAATCTCATTTCTCCCAACTGTGTGTGTGTGAATCTCAAAAAAGCAGTCGACTGGTTGATATAAGACAAAAACTCACCAACTAGCTCAGATGGGCCATCCCACAAAATAAAAATATCATCCAGGTAACGGACATAAATCGTACAAAAGGGAAAAAAATGGGACTCCAACAAGAACCTCTTTTTCCATTCAATCATCACCATATTTCCAAAAGTACCCCCACATGGTGAGCCCATCGCCACCCCATCAATTTGCAAGAAAAACTCATTGTCATATAAAATACAATTACTCTTTAATACGAGTTCAAACAACTGTTCGTAAACATTAATCCTAGCCTGAGGCACCCCTTTAGAAAGTAGGTAGTCACAAACACATTCAAGACCAGTGTCATGGGGTATTACCGTTTAGAGGTCCTTCACGTCTATTGTGATGAAAAACACGGTTTCCATATAACCGAGGTTATTAATCCTATCCAGGAAGTCCCAGGAGTCAGGAGTCATTACACACAAACTTCTCACTCCCTAGCAATGATTTCAATTTAATGTCAAGAAAGTTTGCTATTGGGTAGGTGATGGACCCTCTCCCATCCACAATTGGCCACATAGGTGGATTCGAGAGGCTCTTATGGATTTTGGGCAAGCCAAAAATAGTTGGAGTTTTAGAGTGGGATACTGACATATAATTAAACTCATCTATCATCAGAAGCCCTTCAATGAACATGTCGTTCAACTGGTCTCTAACTTTGTGGTGTACCTCATTAAGCTCATTTAAGGAAATGTTTTCTGTAATGGGCACTGTTAAGCATCTCCTTCATCCTTATGTTATAATCTGCAGTAACCATCACCACCATTCCCCCCATCCTTGTCAGGTTGTATTATTCTCACATCCAGGTTATTTCTCAGTTTTCTAAGGCTTACCACTTCAGTCTCCCTCAAGTTTAACAAAGGTTTCTGCTTATGAATGTTTCTTATGCCTGTTTCACAAATCTTTTCAAAAATCTGTAAAGAGGGATGTAGCAGAGGGTTAAAAGTGCTTGATATACGTAAAGGATCACCTACAAATTCCACAGACTGAAAATAGGAATTCAGATTGAGTTTCCTTACAAAATGTTTTAAATCCACTAGGGTGTTAACCAAGCTAAAATTATTTACGGGCACAAAAGTTAAGCCCCTAGTCAATAAATCATAGTCAGTGATGTCTATACTAAATGATGAAAAATGAAATACATTAAAATCCCCAGATGAATTCTGAAAAATTCTACAAGTATCAGTCACCAGGAACTGGGGACCTGATTCTACTGCTGAAATCCCTCCCTCTGGCCTGCCATCATCTGCTGGGGTCTGCGCCCGCCCCGACCCCTGTATCCAGTTGTATTCACCTGAGGAAACCCCTCCCTGTGTAGCGGTCCCTCAGCCTCTCTGACCTCCTCAGAGGGGGAAAATCCCCCTCTTCCAAATAAAGGGGGGGGGGGCAATATCATTCTCACCCAAACCATTATTCATATTTGCAGCATTACTACTGTCAGAATTGTTAAATCCCCTTCCCAAAGTCTGAGATTTGGGGGGGTACAGGTTAGGCTGTAGAATTCTTATATAGCAAGATATCACATTCAAGTTTTTTGATCTTCCTTTCCCTAATAATGTCAATCTGGTGTTATATACTTTTGAACAGTCTATTGTATTCAAACAGGTTATTTGAATGCAAGGCATCCTCTACAATCAATTTATCCAAAGCAATAGCTTCTTTGATAAGCTCAGACAATAATAGCTTGTTATGTTTAATAACCAACTCCATGTTCCATCCCATGCTTGTTATAAAGATCAAGTAGTTATTTGTGAAACAAAGAGTTAACCACTAAACAGTTTGGGTAACACCACATGCGTAAACCCTTAGACACAATGCCCAACCTAACACACTCCTTAAAATAAACATTATCCAACTGTAGTCTTTTGATTTTTAATAATAAATAATCCAGTTTTTGTAAATTGGAAATGTAGTCCGGGTGACTCACCACCTCTTCCTCTTTGACACTTGAGTCCCTATATGAATGTTCATCCTGTAAGAAATGGGAAACATTGGGGTCATTAGATTGAGTCAGACTGGCCCCATTCAGCCTTGTATCCATTCTATAAATTCATTGCAATCCTTCCTCATGCTCATTGAAACACGAGTTGGAAACATTATGAACAACAGATGTACTGGGAGTGTTCAGTGATTCTTCCCCTATCAGTTGTTGAACGGCCCCACTTACAGTGCCGTTGAAAGCCAACACTTCCTGGTTAGGTGGAGCTTCCTGAATAGTACGGGCTTCCTGTGCAGCAAGCTGATTGCTTGCAAAAATGAACGACTGCTGCTGCATCTCAATCCTGTCAAGTCACTTGGTCGTCCGGTTTAAAAACAGTGAAATGCTTTGGATGGATGGATGTTTTCTTCTTGCATACTGTTCCGGGACAATGTAAAAAAACTTTTAAAATAATAATATATTTTTTAGATGGGGTATAAAGTTTCTGGAGGACTAATTGGTTAATTGTCTTGCATGAGGTGTTAATTGGGGTTGGGTGTATATACTGTGTGCCTCCTGTGCTGTCTTTTATCTCGATAAAGTCTCTGAACTGACAGTGATGAAAGCACTTGCTGTTACAGATGAATAAAGTGTTTTTGGTGTTTAACTGGTCTCTGTAACTTTTAAGTGAATGTATATTGGATTGTGCCTTGGATTACACTACTGTGATTAGCTTTGCCCTGCCGACTCCTGGATTTGGGGCTTACTTTTGGTATTTAGTTTTTGTGGTTTTGACTTGGTTTGTGAATTGTCAGAGAGATGAAGAAAATAGTCAGGCGTACAAAGAGACAAGACGAATAGTGAAGAGATAGGTGGTGAAGGCCAAGAATTAGGTATATGGTGAGTTGTATGAAAGGTTGGACACTAAGGAGGGAGAAAAGGACCTGTACTGATTGGCTAGACAGAGGGACCGAGCTAGGAAAGATGTGCAGCAGGTAAGGGTGATAAAGGATAGTGAGGGAAACGTACTCACAAGCGAGGAGAGTTACTTTGAGGGGCTGAAGAATGAACAGAATGAGAGAGAGAAGGTTGGATGGTACAGGGATAGTAAATCAGGAAGTGCAACAAATTAGCAAACAGGAAGTAAGGACAGCTATGAAGAGGATGAAGAATGGAAAGGCTGTTGGTTCACATAACATACCTGTGGTAGCAGGTAGGTGTTTAGGAGAGATGACAGTGGGGTTTTTAATCAGATTGTTTAATGAAATCTTGGAAAGTGAGAAGATGCCTGAAGAGTGGAGAAGATGTGTTTCGGTACTGATTTGTAAGAACAAGGGTATGTGCAGAGCTATAGAAACTACAGAGGGATAAAATAAATCAGCCACAGCATGAAGTTACGGGAAAGAGTAGTGGAAGCTAGGTTAAGAAGGGAGGTGTTCATAGGTTCATAAGTTTATAGCTGTGTACTAGGCTAATGGCCTTGGAGCCTTTACAAGCCTAGCCCATAGAAGTGCTCTGGCATCCTGCTGCCCAAAGTTAGTTCCTAGTGCCTCTATCAAGTAGAGCCACTGCAGTGATTCCCAGGGGTGAACTTTCTATTTCCTATCCACTTATCAAGATTTCTTTTGAAGAGGGCCAGTGAAGTACTCTGCTTGACATGTATGGGAAGTCTATTCCAGAACACGGGCAGTGTCTGGGTTATGAATGTGTCCCTCCAGCATTTTCTGTTGATTGTGGTAATGAGGATGAGGTTTGTGGAGCATGTGGTGTGGAGGGATTTGGGTTTCTTTAGATGTAGCATTTCTAACAGAGCTGGGACAGACATGGCTTTGTAAGTCAAGCAGAGATTGCCTCTTTTTAGACGATATGAGACAGGGAATAGCTGGAGTTTTTTGAGTCTGTCGACGTAGGACATGTGTTTGTGGCCTAGGATCCTTTTCGTGAGGTACTTTTTTGGCCTTTCCATCTGTTGCATGTGTCAAGTGAGATACATACTAAATGGGGCATTATACTCAATGACTGGCCTAATGAGGGAAGAGTAGAGAGAGATGATGACCTCTTTTTTCCTGGATGCAAAACCCTTGGTAATGAGATGTGCCAAATAGAAGGACTTTCTGACCACAGTGGCAATGTGGTGGTCGAAGGAGGAGTTGCTGTCAACTTGTGTCCGCAGATCTCTTATAACACCTTGAGTGTTCAGTGGGCTCCCATCAATGTGGTAATTAGTGGGAGCTTGAGTTTTTCCCCCAAGGGGATGAAGACACATTTTTGGCATTAAGATTAAGGCCATGGTTTCGACACCAGTCACTGGTCCCAGTGGGGCCTTTCTGTATGACATCTACATCACTTGCGGAGTTAATAATGTCTCCCAGGTTGCAGTCATTTGTGAACTTGGTCAGCCAGAGTCCTTCCATGTTGGCCTGGACTTCTGAGAAGTAGATGCTAAATAGGATAGGACCCAGGATCGATCCCTGTGGGACTCCACTCCTGACTGGTCAGCAGTCTGACTTGGAGTCCACTACTTTCACACTGTGAGTTCTCTCTGTGAGCCAGCTTGCAACCTACCTAGTGATATAGGGGTTGATGCCTAGTTGGGTGTATTTTCCAATAATTCATGAGGGGGGAATAGTATCAAAGGCCTTGGCCAGATCAAGGTAGGCTGTGTGAATTCCCTTGCCCTCATCCCCAGCTCTGGTGACTGACTCAAAGAAGTCAACCAGGTTGAGCAGGCATGATCTACCTTTCACAAAACCAAACTGCGTGAAATCTAGAGTTTGGAGATTCCCTATATCCTTGTTAATTAGGTCCATGATGATGTGCTCCATAGCCTTACATATCAGATTCATCAGACTAATGGGGCGATAATTCCCAAGGTCTATAGTCACTCTCCCTTTATGGAGAGGGATGACTGTAGCAGTGCACCATTTGGTGGGGACAAAGCCTGAGGTGAGGCTGTGATCAAACAGGGCAAACAGATGTGGTGCCAGTTCAATTTGTAGTTCATGCAGAATACATCCGGGGATACTGTTGGGTCCCATGGAGGCTGTATTCTTGGCCTTGGACAATGCAGCTTTAACCTGTGCTGCAGTAATGCTGGGTGCCTGGCATTCCTCCGGTATAGCGAATGGTCCTTTGGGGGGGAGGGGTAAGGTTGGCACTGTATCTGTCAGCCAGTATGTTGGCAATATCTTTTGGCTCAGTACAGGAGGTGCCATTGTGCATTAACTCAGAGCAAACCTGGGTATTGCCGTGGAGATTCTTGATTTAACTATAGAAGGCTTTGTGGTTGTTTTTAGTGTCTGCTGCAATTCTGCCTTCATAGCTGGCTTTAGAGGTTTTGATGAGTGATCTCAACTTTTTGTTGAGACTAATAAGGGAGTTTTTCCAGTCTTGGGACTTCATCTGTTTCTGCAACAGTTTCTTCCTTCTGTTGTAGTGTTTATTAATGGCAGGGAACCACCAGATTGGCTCCTTTTTTTGGAGGAGAGCATCTTGGCTCTGTTGGGTATGGCTAGTTCCATGCATTTATGTAAGTGTTCATACAGTGCATTAGTGTAATATTTGGCAGTTATTCATCTATTTTCAGTTGCCATGGGTGCTATGAAGTTAGCCACCTCTGTTTTAGGAGCCCAAAGTCATCTTTGGAGAAGTTTTTCATGGTGCATACTTTTGCAGGGGTTGTGGATGAGGTGTGGATTTCCATAGTGATTAGTTTGTGGTCAGAAATAACCAGTGAGGAATTAACTGTTGGTGTAGAGCAGTGGTTGCCCAGGTTAGTAATAACCAGGTCAAGGATATTGCTTCTTCTAGTGGCGGTAAGAATGAGCTGGTCCAGTGCACTGGAATTGATAAAGTCCAGGAAGTGTTGGGCCAGTGTATTGGTGCATGAGTAGTTTTTCCAGTTGATGGAGGGGTAGTTGAAGTCACCTAGAATGAGAGTGTTGGGTTGGACCCTAATAGTTTCCAGGGTGCTTAGGAACTTGGAGTGAGAGTCTTGGGACATGGTTGGGGACCTATAGCAGGCTACAACCTGAATCACCATCTTATCCAATGTTAGTTGTACCTGGAGTATCTCAGATGCGTTATGCTGGGCTACTAGTCTGGAGGTGTGCATATCCTTTATGAATATGGAGACACAACTGCCGTTGGAGTTTCAGTTGTTGTTCTGAGGCCGAAAGGTATGGAATGAATTATACCCTGGTAGTGCAGGGGTGCTTTCTGCTGCTTTAAACCAGGTCTCTGTTACAGAACAATTGTCAATGTTCTCCATTTTGAGGAGTGCTTCAAGCAAGTGCATCTTGAGATTTAGACTTCTAGCACTGAGCTGAATGACCCTCAGATTGTATTTATTTGTAGCTGTTACTGTGGTAATTTTGTCTTTGGAACATCACCTAAAAAAGGCACTATAGGAGTGGCAAGAGCTTTAGCTACTATCTGGAAACCCATGAGTGACAGATGCAGGCCATCTCTGGCAAAGCATAGAGGTCTGTCAATCATGTCATCCCAGGCAGACAGATACTGGATCCCCTTAGAATGACTCCAGAAATTTAGCCAGTTGTTGAAGTCAATCTTTTTCTGCTTGTACTGCGGTATCATTCTGGGTGACAGTAGGATGTTGCTCAGGGCTAGGGTCATACCTGTCTGGGCCACATAATCCGAGAGCTTCTTCATGTCTCTTTTCATGTAGTCCAGAGAGGTACATCTCAGGTCATTCACACCAACATGGACAGTGACACAGTCATACTTATACTTGTTGTGGAGGGACATGAGTGCATGTGTTATGTGTCAGGTTCTGGCACCTGATAGACAGCTGACTGTTACCTTCTCCTTATTCAACTTAGTGAGTGGAACATCATTGTGCCTTACTATTGAGTCACTTATGCTTAGTCTATTGGGCAAGCTGTTTTGCCTTAGGGCCTTAGCTTGAGGGGCACACTGTGTAGGTGAGCTATGTGTCTTGTGGTTTGCCCTGTGTTGTGATGGTCTAGTGTGTTTCTGCCTTGGAGGTCTCTGCTGTTTGGGTAGATTTCTGTCGAGAGCCTCTGCGAAGCTGGGTGTCTGGTTTGTGTTTTTATGTGAGAGCTGTGATGGTGGGTTGTTCTGGAGGGCTGTGTGTTGCATGTGGTGCAGGTGTTGACCTTCTCCTCTTGACCAGCATTCCAGTCTTGGCTTGAGAGTGTATGGCTTCCATTTTGTATATATAAGTGCATCTCTCAAGTCAGAGTGTTGGGATGTAATTGGAGAGGGTTGTCTGTGTACATCAGGCAGTTGCTACACTACCTCAGAATGCCCAAGTTCACCAGCTTAATAGGAGAAAGCACAGGGAACTGACCTTTAGACATGCCCAGAGGGATGGTCATTATTACTAAGTACAGGAGTTGTTTCCTTATGTATTCCTTTTACAAGAAAAATGTCACTCAAGGTGTCTGAGTCTGTAGGGAAATTAATACATAGACCCTGAAAATTAAGGATGATGTATTCAGGCAGATATTCTGAAGTTAGGAAGAAATCAAGCAGTACTTACTGAAAAATAAAGAATTAGCTTGTCAAGAATGATGAAAAGAGGGGAGTCACATGAATGACTACTGCCTGGCTACTGTTAGTGAGCAGCAGTACGGTTTCATGCTAGGAAAGAGCACTACAGATCTGATGTTTGCTCTGAGGGTGTTGATGGAAAACTATAGAGAAGGTCAGAATGAGTTGTATTGTGTCTTTTTGGAATGTGAGAAAGCATATGACAAAGTGCCTAGAGAGGAGGTGCAGTATTGTATGTGGAAGTCAGGAGTGGTAGAGAAATATGTAAGAGTGGTGCAGGATATGTACGAGAACAGTGAGACAATGGTGAGGTCTGCGATAGGAGTGACAGATGCATTCAAGGTGGAGGTGGGACTACATCAAGGATAAGCTCTGAGCCCTTACTTATTTGCAGTGGTGATGGACAAGTTTACAGACAAGATCAGAGAGGAGTCCCTGTGGACTATGATGTTTTTGATGACGTGATTTGTAGTGAGGGTAGGGAACAGGTTGAGGAGACCCTGGAGGGATGGAGATATGCTCTCGAGAAGAGCAGAACGAAGGTCAGCAGAACTAAGACAAAATTTATGTGTTTGAATGAGAGGGAGGGCAGAGGAAAGGTGAGGGTGTAGGGAGTAGAGGTGGTGTAGGATACTTGGAATCAACAGTTAAGAGTAATGGTACGTATGGAAGAGAGGCAAAGAAGAGAGTGCAGGCACGGTCAAGTGGGTGGAGAAGAGTGTCAGGAGTGATTTGTGACAGACAGCTACCAATAAGACTGACAGGAAGGTCGTGAGACCAGCTATGCTATATGAGTTGGAGATGTTGGCACTGATGAAAAGAAAATTGTCAGAGAAGGAGGTGGCAGAGTTAAAGATGTTAAGATTTGCATTGGGTGTATCAAGGATGGACAAGATTAGAAATGAGAAGAACAAAACACTCCTTCACAAATGGAACAGTCCGCAGTGTGAAGCGAGCAGTAGCACAATCTGAAATAACACAAGTATTGTTAATCTTCTGCAACAATTCTCAAGATAAACAAGAAGATGAAACAGAAAAATGCATAAATTAGTTTCAAACAAACAAGCACTTTCATTCCCCAATGGAAACTTCAGCAGATAAAAATTAATCAAATCAATGTTTCTTTTATATTAAAACACCCCTTTGATTGACATCATTCCAAGCCAACACCTCCAGTTTCATTCTTTAAAAAACTAATAAAAAATATTCCACCCCTTAACTTATAAACATACATAAAAAATTGAATATATACATATACATAAATGAATATATACGTCTGTATATATATATATATATATATATAGATATAGATATATATATATATATATATATATATATATATATATATAGATATAGATATATATATATATATATATATATATATATATATATATATATATATATATATATATATATATATATATACACACACACACATATATATCCACACACACACAAACACGTACTAGCTATAACATTGATAGAATAAATAACAGATACATATATAAAAGCTCATTATGACCAAGCAGCTTATCTTTTATGATTTATACCTCAATTTGTGGTTTTAAAATTAAAGTGCTGCTCATTTTCCTAAGTTGATTTCGCTTTTTCCCTTCTTGGCTTTTTGCTTTTTTGAGTTTGTGTTTTGTATAACTCATGAAATCCAGACTTTCACTAGCATTCATTTCCTGGCTGTTAAAGACATGCATCTATAATATTGACTGACTGAGCTGAACCCTGCACATGATAGGTTACATTGATTTTCTTTACATATGAAAGGCTTAGCAAGCTGCAGCACTGCACATTTTAGTAGGTTCAGGTTGTCTGAAGAAGTTTGCTTTAATAAATACAGATGAAAGCACTCACATTTAAAATTTAGTGTCAGATTCTTGAATTCCCCTTCTGCTTCTTCCTGGTACTTATATTGCTAATAGTTACTTGGAGGAGATTCTTCTACAAATCACTGCACTATGTCATAAGTTTCATTTGTTCTCTACATAACCTGCTTAAGTGTTAATATCTGTAATATATTTCAATATGCAATGGAAAAAAATTGCAATGTATGCAATTTTGAAATTTCACTGCTGCTATACTGCATATATGTCAGTTCATAGTTCACCCACCCACCCTGTGAGAATGATGCTGACTGTGCCATGGCCTTAATTCATTTCTGTTTGACTTAGGGGTGCATATATGTGTGATGCACAGACTGTGAGTATGTAGGTAGGGTGTCTTTTTACACATTTGTTTGTGGACTACAGGTTTCACACTTATATTGACATTACTGCAATTATGAGTCATGTGCTTTGGGGCTGTCTCTGTCTGGTGCTATCCATACACAGGTATTACATGGGTAAGTAACTTTTTTGGACTTAGAAATATTAAAAGTGATGCCAGCCTATGTGCTTAGGTTATTATGTGTATTCATTTGCTGGTGAGCATGTGTGCTATAATTTGCCTCTTAGCCAGGACAAGGGCATATTGTGCATGCCTACGTCTGCCAGTTCCCTCTGCAGCTAGAGATTTGCCCTCAGATTCCTCATCTGTATATGTTGGAGGTACTGGCCCTTGTTGTCCCTGTTGAAGCTGTTTCCTCAAGACGATATTGTACAACATGGCACAGACTGTGTGAATTTCTGCACAGGTGTCTGGGTCGATCTGCAGGGAAATCCCCAATATATCTAATCAGTGGAAACGTGACTTCAGCATGCCAAACACATGCTATATGATCGTTTGTAGTTTGAGCATTGGCATTGTTGTATTCTCCTTTTGTGTGTGTGTGTGCATTTCTGATAGGCGTCATGAGACATGGTTCCAGTGCATAACCTGCATCACCCAATAGGTGGCCTTGTTGAACATCACCCTTATCAAACCTTATGTAAAGCCATGATGTGTGTCATATGTGTGGGTTGTGATAACTGCCTTTGTAACCTGCAAGGACATTGAGGTTGATTCCTCAGATATTACAGACAATCTGGATATTGATTGAGTGGAACCCCTTCCTGTTGATGAATGCCCTTTCCTGTTCATGATGTGAGGCTTTAATTTCTATGTGAAAGCAGTCTATGGCCCCAAGACTTCAGGGAAGTGTGTTATAACATAGAAATTCTGCATTGTTCTTGCTCACTCTTCTGCTGTGTGAGGAAAATAGATATACTCTCTTCCATGTTCTAGCATACCATTAAAACTTTGGTGCAATAAACTAAAAGCTGAGGCCTAGGACACTGCCAGTATATCCCATGTGGGTCTCTGGAATGTACTAGTTGCTAATATCCTTAGTGCTACGCATACCTTAGTTTCCACTGATATAGGTTCCTTCTGATGTCTCCTGGGTCTGAGGTAGTAGCAGCAGAGGATGCAGAGTTCCTGCAGTGATTCACTTTCAACCCAGTATTGCTCTACTGTTTCAATATCTTGCAGTCCATGATATGTTAAAAGGGATCTGAACACCCTACTTCTCCTTGGACAAGATCTATCAGCAGCATCAGCAGCATAGATTTCAGCCTATTGCACATACATATGCAAGAGAGCAGCACCAGCCCCTAACATTGCTTTTTTTTCTAAATGTGATGGCAGCTGTATTCGAATACGTTTTGGTGTTCAAGGCAAAGGACTACACTGTCGCTACACAGTTACTTTATAGCTTCCTGAAAGGCTCTACCATATTGATTGTTTTATTTGCATGTAATTCAGCTTCTTATCCTTTAATATGCATACTGTACTGTTTTCCTTTGCTTGGCAGTGTTTAGTGAATACAAACTGGTGAGCTATCACGTGTACATTGTGTTATGATGCGCACACAATAGCAGTATGGAAATAAGTTGTTCATGAATCCGACCCATTGTTTAGCAAAAGGGATTTTTTTATACACTGAAATATTGTTAGGCAGGTACTTCTGTTTGGTAAAAGATCCTGCCCCTATGCAATGGTTAAAAAGGCAGATTGATGGCAATGCAAAGTTGTGCCACTGGACACTATTTTTCCAACATTTCCAGTACACAGTAAAACAACAGCCTGGCTTAGCCAACAAAAATGCTGATGGACAGCAACCAATGTTATGTTTTTTTCCCAATTTGTTACAAATTGCCTGAAAAAAATTGCATTTTAAATCAATGCAAATGATTTGCATGTATTCAGTTTTTTACTGGAAAACGTCCAGTGTCATTAAAATCTACAAAAATCAAATGCATTTTTTGTTGCCAACTTAGCATTTATAGAAACATGTGTTGAATATTTTAAGACTGTAATTTAAAATGTGAACCCAAGCCTACTTTTTGAAGTACATTCTTCACATAAAAGCATGACATTTCAATATAATAAATATTTCCTGTGCTTTATAACCATAAATTAGCAGAATATAACGCAAAACACAAAAAATACTAATTAAACACTGAATGTTAAACATATATTGCAGCATTATTAAAACTGACATAATTTGTAAAATGAACAATACACTAAAGGATATGATTTTATAGATTTTACTAAAAACTGGAAGTTGAATGCATTATTTCATAAATTAGTGTACTTAATTTTTACATTTAAACATCACAACATATTGCAGAGTTTTCTTTTGTTGACCATAATGAAAAAATAAGCTATTTTGTGTTTTATAAGCACATTGAGATGGAGAATGTCACTTAACACAGATAAATTCTTTTAGATGCAAAGTAATACAAGGAAAACAACATTTAGCTGCCTTTTCACACATATGGAGCCAGATGGGACGTGTTTGGGAAATCTGAATCACTCAATTGCTTTTTTCCTTAGCAACTGTTTTTTTTCATCAACATATTTAGTCATACATACCATCCTCTTTACAACTAGAAAATATAAACCTGCCTTATTTGTCCCGATACTGATTTTGGTGTTTGTACTGCACGTATGAAAGGTTGTGTTTTACTCAAAATCTTCCTGTTTAAAGGAAAGTTAACTTGTTTGTAAACCCTCTTTGAACCCATTCTATTTAATTAAGTCTTATTATCTCAATTGATCATTACCCTATTTGAAATTATTTTGTGTTAATTTAAATTAACTTATTCCAATCTGTTTTCTTTCCCCTGGTAATACTTAATAATAAATCTTCAGAATGTTTCTCCAGCCCCGTTACATACCTTGCCCCCTGTTTTCAGCAGTTATTTTAGGTTTTGGGTGGTTTTCCTTGTCACAGAGCAATTCAGTGGTAGTTTGGGGTTAGAGGAAGCCAAGATGGCCATTTCACGGGCTGTGAGCTCCCCGCAGGGGATAGAGGTGTTATGGCGCATGTGCGGTCAGCATCGTCATCTATGAGATGTATAAGGTATGTCCCTTCTCTCCTTGACAGAGATAACAGAGGCTAAGTGTTTACCATTAGAATTTTAGATTATTCCGCAATAACGCGCCATTGCAGGCAGAAGGTTATAATAAAAAAAAACGGAGTTTACAGTGAAGTTACTATGAGCTAACTAGTACGTTGTAAGTAAATAAATAGGTAGTAAGACCATAGAGATGTGCTAAAATCTTGTCATTCAGCGAAGTTGGTCAGTCAGTATACAACAGACTAATAGTGTGGGATTTCTGTTAGTGATCCTATAAAGTTCAAGCTTGCCATCTTTTAATAAAGACAGGCTAGCCGGTTATTCTAGTAACTCCAAAATGCTGTGAGCACTGTTTTAAAATACATTTTGTGTTTTGGGGAGGATTTTTCCTCTGTTGTTTTAGGCTTCGATAATTAATTCAGGCATGAACCAGCAGTTATTCTTTAGTAATCCACCAGAGATTACAGGAGAATAGGTGTGTGTGTGTGTGCACGCGTGTGTGTGTGTATAGTTACTTTATAGATCACTGAGTTAGGTAGTGCCCTTTACATTATTTGTAAGGGGGGGGTGGAACTAGCAACACCACTGTTCTGACAAAGTTTTCTAATGATTTATCTAGTTTAATGCAGGGGCATGGGAAAATGGGTGGAGAAGAGTTCTGTGCTTGATATAAACTTTGCATTAGTGTTGTATGTTTGATTCTTACACCCTCCTGGTAGTGAAACAGGTTAGAATCCTGGGATAAGTGGTGTGGTATTTGAGCAGGTAATCTCGATAGGTGTGGAAATGCCAACAGTGGGCAAGGATGGTATCTTCATGAAGTTCTGGTTGGCGATTAAGTGCTTGTTGGTGTTATGGGCAGTGAAGTGTGCTGGAATCAGTGATTTGACATGGCATTTCTTTGGATGCTGCAATCTAGTTGGGATGTGGGAGGTCAGGTAGGACAAATACCTTTATATCCACACCTGTTTTTTCAGCTGTTTTATCATCATTAAGATAATACTCTGATTTCTCACTAAAGGGCCTTAAGACCAACCACTCATAAAAGAATTTAAGTTATTTAGCTAGGACTGCAAGATAGCCATAAGGTTTTCTCTCAAAAGGTTCCACGTGAGCTTACTACAGCCTACTATGAATCTAAAGAGAAAGATAAAGGGATCAGTGTGCAAAAGTACCCATGTCTCGTTCCCTTTCCACTCTGTTTTAATGCAAGTATTTAAATCTCAGTTTTAAATAGTGTGGCTGCCTGGTGCCATAAACCTTTTAGTATTGTAACTGATATGGAAAATGACATTGCCACAAAGCATTAAATAATGTAAAACAGACTTAAGAGACGAAATAAATTTTCACCAGCGAGGCTAACTGACAGATGAGCTGCCCTCTACTTGTAAAATATTCTTTTCATAGTATTTGCTTCCCTGGACCCCTGTCTAGCAGGGCAACTGACATGACCCTTGGGGGAATTTCCTATCTCCCATCCAGTCAGCAAGGATCCATTGAAGAGGTACAAAGAGGTGCACTGCTTGACATGTAAGGGCAGTCTATTCAGAGTATGGGGAGTCTCAGGGTCAGGAACCTATCCTTCCAGCATGTTTTGTTTATGGTGATGACAAGATTTAGATCCCCGGAGCGTATGGTGCTGAGGGATTGGGTTTTCTTTAGGTGTAGCATGTTTAACAGTTTTGGTGGTATGGAATTGTAAAGTTACCTGGTTTGGGGACAGGGATAGGGTCCCTTCAGGTGTGGGGTCCTCTTTTAATATATTCCACTGGTAGTTAAATTTATCTTGGGTATTTCATAGGGTCATACGTAGTATTGTTTCAGTTATGGTAGCTTTGTCATAGATGGTAATATCCATGGTACATTTTCTTCCCGGTTTGGCAGGATAGGTTGTCTTTGAAGATATTTTTGAATGTGTTATGTATTTCGGATGTTTTACATTTGTGTTTCTTTATTACAGATGGGGTCTTGGATCACTGTAGCTGTAGTTTATACCTTGTATGCCTTTTGCATAATGAGTTGTATTGGCATGTATGGTTTGTAGCTGTAGTTCGAAATTGGTGGGTACAATGTGAAGCCTTCTCGTTCCTATTAGAGGGTTTAATTTTGTCCTTTTCTTTGTAGATGATGGTGTGCTGAGTTTCAGTGGTGAGATGCAGTGAGTTCACAGATGATCATGTTTTGGTGTTGAAAGGCAAGCACAGTGATCCGGAAGAAGAAACTCGTGACTGTCCAGGATGATGAAGCATAACCAACTTCTGTTTACTCTAGTATAAGTATTAATGTTTTATGACCTTGTTTGATTTGTGATACAGGATAAGGTACAATACATGGTAGAATTAAGAGTTCTATTATTTAGACATCACCGGATGCAGTGGTGCAGCGGTTGTCATTTCACAGCTGGAGGTTTTCCAGTTCGGTTCTGGGGGGGGGGGGGGTTATATGTGCTTTGCGTGCCCTCCATGCATTTGTGTGGATTTCACCAGGTATTTTTGGGTTTTCATTCCATGCTGCTAAATTGCTAGTTAATTAATATTGGATATATATTGGTACGGGACAACATACAGATCACATACGTTAGATGGTCGTCATAGTGAGAATGTTTTTTCTGCATGTTTAACTTTGGATGAATGTTTAAATGGATGTCCTGATAACTTGGTTGGGCACATTGAGGTTACGGAGTGCTGAGTGAGTAGCAGCTTATGGAATGGGTCTGTTATGGAATAGTGACTCTTTATTTACCATGGGCATCCATGAAATTGCTAACACAGGTGTAGCGGATCTTTCTGAGAGGGTGCTTGAGGGAACACTAACTTATCACAGGGGAATGTTGGGCATTAAGGTCTTGATTTAGGTGTCATAGGTTTACAGGTTTTCTTTCTGGAGTGGTGCATGATAACATGTAGGTAATCCACTTTAATATCTGCTCATTAGTCATACGGGTCTTAAGGGGATGTGAAGTTAATTATGGCTAGGGGTTCATTGTGTTGAAGGGCTGGGATAGGCTTGTTGTAGGAGATTTATGGTCATTGTTTCATGGTGGAACATGTAGAGCAAGCATTGAGTAATTGGGTCAAGTTGTGAGTGTTTTTGCATGGAAGTGTGGTTTGATTTACTGTACTTCAAAGAAAGAAAGATATGGTTTAATTTATACATGCTGGATCGGATTGGCATGTCACTAATCTTCTTTTGACCATGTGGCACAGGGCATTTTCATTCTGGTATAATCTGGTTTTGACTGTGGCATAGGGCATTCTCAGTATGGTATATTGTTGGTGGCATTCAAGGGTATTGATAGAGTAAAGAGGGGTCAGACTGCTAAAGCCATCATGTGGTTTAGTTGCCTTACAGTTGATATGGGTAGTTGGCAAGGCAGTTGTTAAATGGTATTTTGAAGTTTTTCAGGTTCTGCATGTCATTGGGCAAGTAAAAGGAATTGGTTGGGAAGCATGATATGTAATTGCTTTTATTTTGGTGGTTAGGGTGGAGTATTCTTGCTTCAGTGGCAGGTGATGCTTTGGTAAGCATTAGGTAATTGCCAGGGGCTGGTAATGTCCTGGTAATTATGGTACACTGAATGATGTTTGGCCTTATCCCCTGAGGGTGGTTAGCTGGTGGTGAGGGGGAACAGCCTGGTCAGGCTGGTGGCGGAGAAGAGGGACACGCTTGCCCTCTGTTCCCCCTGTGGTGCCTGGTGGTGCATTTCAAGGAGTTTTTGTTGAACAGATAAGCAAGTGAAGGTAAGGACACTGCTTATTTGGTTTGAAGGTAATTCTGTGAATGTTTTATGAAGCTTCATAAGTAAAGTAAGTGAGCAAAGGTATGGATGCTGCTTACTGGGTCGGATGAGCAAGTACGCTGCCCTGGTGAACATTATAAGGATGTTTATAAGTAAAGTAAGTGAGCAAAGGTATGGGCTCTGCTTACTGGGGCAGGATGAGCAGGTACACTGTCCTGATTAACATTGCAAAGATGTCTATGCTAAATTTAGAATCGATCACACTATGTTCGGTTGTATTTAACAAATTTTGGTAATCAAAGTTATGTTATGGAAGTTTTAATAAAGGTCGTCAAACGTCATTTGGTGTGTTGTGTTTATTGAAGGGGACCAGGACAAAATGTTTTAAGCATAAAAGAAATGCTTTTATGGTCTACAAATCTAATCGCTCTAGTTATAACAAAATATTTAAATAGTGAACCAAGAAAAATATAAACATAAACAGGCAAGTAGCCCAGTATAGTTGGTTGATATACACTGCTGGCAGATTCTAGGGGGCCAGCAATATAATTTAAAGTATTTTTTCCTTTCATCTTGACTGAATGACATTAAGCTTGCTAATATTAATTAAAAGTATAGGAGATGCAGTTCCCTGCATCAGAACTTTGGGGAGGTTGCTTCTTATAGAAAATTGAGTTCTGGTATTTGGAATTAACCTTTTCTCAGCTGCTAGTGTATCATGTAGCTTTCAACTAAACATCAATGGCCCCATAAGAAGATCTGGTTGATGTCATTGAATACCTGCTTTTTATTTTAGTTCATACATTTGTTAACTAAGTAATCACTTTGGACACAAGTGTCCTTTCTCAGTGGGAACCAGGGAGTACCGTCTAGTTCAGAGATTTTCCCAGAATCACACAGTGGGAAAATGGAGGTGGCAGGAATCAAGCCCTGCACCCTTCCGTTGACGTAAGTAACTCACTAACGATTCAGAACCGTAATCTTCGATTATAACGTTCATCATAATCTACAGTTTTGCAACTTACTTTTCTTCTACTGCATGTAATCCTAGGTTAAATCCATACTAATGTTCAAATACCATTTAAACATTTCATGTTTATTTAAGCAGACCAAAACACATTGAAGCAAGAAACAATATAATGCTATGTCATATTCCTACATCCATTTGCATTAACTTCTGAATGCAGATTACAAGATTTCTAGACTCCTAGAAAACCCATACCACAGTGTAAGTCAAATGCGTGTTTGACTTTTTTGTATATGTACAAGCCTCATTTGCAGCTATTAGCAGCTCTTGATGTTCATGCTGTTATAGACATAGACATAGGTTCATAGGTTCATAGACATAGGTTCATACAAGGCTAACTGCTCTTGTGAGTCATTGTAAGCCTAGCCAATTATTCCTTGTGAGACTTAAACCTTGCACCTTGTGTTTGTAAGGCAAACACCTTAACCATTAGGCCACCCTCCCAATCTCAGCTGGCTTTAAACCTGCTTACTGTGGGACTGTCAGCAAGTCACTTAAACAGAAGAATGCCACGTTATCCACTTGAAATTATCCACTTGAGCTGGCTAACTGGTTAACAAAAACAGAAAGAAAAAGATAATTTATAGATTTGTATATCAACAATCAAGTTACATATCACACTATAAAACAGTACTCAGCATGAAAAAACAGATGTACAACTTTTGCCTTGAAGGACTTAATGTTTGCAGGTAGTGGATTTACTGTACGAGAAAAGCTTCTATTTCTTTGTGTCTTTTGGCTTTTCCCGGTTAGGGGTTGCCACAGCAGAACTCCAGTCCACTAATGATTGGTAGTTGATTTTTATGTGCCGAGTTACCAGCCCTGATGCACAACCTTCAACGAAGGTATGCCCATTCACGCATGTCTCCACGCAGAAGACGCTTTAGCTGAGAATTGAACCAGACAGCGTCTTACTGTGAGGCAACAACGCTAGAGAAAAGCTTCTATAATGTTTCATAATGAGAACAGTGTACAATACAATGTTATCAACTGTAATTTTAAAATACTCTAACTCAGCAATAAACACTGCTGAAAATGTCAACTACGATACATTTATGGGCATCCCCTGCAAAGCAGAGCTTGCCTGGCCATCTTACCTATGTCTGCTGACTATAACACTGATTGTACCCCATCCCCAACTTTGCACATTAGCAAATAAAAAATTATTTCAGTACCACATGTTGAGAAATGTCGCCTGGTGTTCCTTTTAGTTTTTATTTTCTTAGATTCACTGATCTGAAAAGGAGAGCTTTTTCTCTTCTTTTCTGATCAGTTTGATGAACTGACTGTTCCGTTAGTGTCTTTGTCGACCTACAATGATTGATGAAAGTTTTGTACAACTTTCTGCAGGATGACATTTTTACATGTATTGCAATATAAAGGTTTGTAAATGCATGTATATAAAATATGTATTTAGATATGCTAATATATTGATCATCCTTGAAAAAGGTTCTCAGCATGAATGCATTTTATGATTTATCATGTTACGTGACCTCAAAAATCTATATATAAAACAAGTGATTGTTCACTTTCATATAATGGAGAATTTAATTTATTTAGTTATTTGATGAATTTCTAAAATCAGAAATTGTTATATTTTGCACTTCGTTCACACACAAAACAAATAAGAGAGTGTACTTAGACCTTGACTCCTAGTAGGTAAAAAATATATATTTGAAGTATGTTGTGGTCTAGTTCCTTCCTTCAGAGACAGAAAGTGGCATATTTATTACTTCATTCATTTTACACATTCATATCTTGAAGCTGTCTTTACCATCCTACTGGAGTGGAACATTTTAGTTAGGTTTGCAAATCAAAAACCTCGTTAACATGTCTTCCTGTCGGCTAGAACATTCTAAACACCTTACCCTGTGCTACTTATCATTTTAGCCTGCTGCAAATCCTCCTTCTTTCTACATATCCCCTATTCCCCCTACACGTTGTTTCACTTAACATTTTACTTCAACTCTCTAACAGGTCCAACAGCTTACTTTTCCTAGTCCCTTATCCACTCCTCACTCCATCCCAGTCCTATTTCCCCACCTTAGGCCATGGCTTTTGCAACCCTCTTTATTCTCATCTTGCCTCCATTACTTCTTCTCATTCTTACATCTTGTATGACTCCATTACCCTCTGTCCATAGAGATCCCACTAATCCCCATACTAACTGCTTCTCATCTCTGCAGTACTCTATTACAATCTCCTCCTCTATCTTACATCTTGTACTACTCCATTACCACCTGTCCATAGAGACCCCACTAATCTCCATACTAATGGCTTCTCATCACTGCAGTACTCTATTATAATCTCCTCCCTTATCTTACATCTTGTACTACTCCATTACCACCTGTCCATAGAGACCCCACTAATCCCCATACTAACTGCTTCTCATCTCTGCAGTACTGTATTACAATCTCCTCCCTTATCTTACATCTTGTACTACTCCATTACCACCTGTCCATAGAGATCCCACTAATCCCAATACTCACTGCTTCTCATCTCTGCAGTACTCTATTACAATCTCCTCCTCTATCTTACATCTTGTACTACTCCATTACCACCTGTCCATAGAGATCCCACTAATCCACATACTAACTGCTTCTCATCTCTGCAGTACTCTATTACAATCTCCTCCTCTATCTTACATCTTGTACTACTCCATTACCACCTGTCCATAGAGATCCCACTAATCCCAATACTCACTGCTTCTCATCACTGCAGTACTCTATAACAATCTCCTCCCTTATCTTACATCTTGTACTACTACGTTACCACCTGTCCATAGAGATCCCACTAATCCCCATACTAACTCCGTCTCATCTCTGCAGTACTCTACTACAATCTCCTCCTCTATCTTACATCTTGTACTACTCCATTACCTCCTGTCCATAGAGACCCCACTAATCTCCATACTAATGGCTTCTCATCACTGCAGTACTCTATTACAATCTCTTCCTTTATCTTACATCTTGTACTACTCCATTACCACCTGTCCATAGAGACCCACTAATCCCCATACTAACTGCTTCTCATCTCTGCAGTACTGTATTACAGTCTCCTCCCTTATCTTACATCTTGTACTACTCCATTACCACCTGTCCATAGAGATCCCACTAATCCACATACTAACTGCTTCTCATCTCTGCAGTACTCTATTACAATCTCCTCCTCTATCTTACATCTTGTACTACTCCATTACCACCTGTCCATAGGGACCCCACTAATCTCCATACTAATGGCTTCTCATCACTGCAGTACTCTATTACAATCTCCTCCCTTATCTTACATCTTGTACTACTCCGTTACCACCTGTCCATAGAGATCCCACTAATCCCCATACTAACTCAGTCTCATCTCTGCAGTACTCTATTACAATCTCCTCCTCTATCTTACATCTTGTACTACTCCATTACCACCTGTCCATAGAGACCCCACTAATCTCCATACTAATGGCTTCTCATCACTGCAGTACTCTATTACAATCTCCTCCCTTATCTTACATCTTGTACTACTTCATTACCACCTGTCCATAGAGACCCCACAAATCCCCATACTAACTGCTTCTCATCTCTGCAGTACTGTATTACAATCTCCTCTCTTATCTTACATCTTGTACTACTCCATTACCACCTGTCCATAGACATCCCACTAATCTACATACTAACTGCTTCTCATCTCTGCAGTACTCTATTACAATCTCCTCCTCTATCTTACATCTTGTACTACTCTATTACCAGCTGTCCATAGCGATCCCACTAATCCCCATACTAACTGTTTCTCATCTCTGCAGTACTCTATTACATTCTCCTCCTCTATCTTACATCTTGTACTACTCCATTACCACCTGTCCATAGAGACCCCACTAATCTCCATACTAATGGCTTCTCATCACTGCAGTACTCTATTACAATCTCCTCCCTTATCTTACATCTTGTACTATTCTGTTACCACCTGTCCATAGAGATCCCACTAATCCCCATACTAACTCCGTCTCATCTCTGCAGTACTCTATTACAATCTCCTCCTCTATCTTACATCTTGTACAACTCCATTACCACCTGTCCATAGAGACCCCACCAATCTCCATACTAATGGCTTCTCATCACTGCAGTACTCTATTACAATCTCCTCCCTTATCTTACATCTTGTACTACTCTGTTACCACCTGTCCATAGAGATCCCACTAATCCCCATACTAACTCCGTCTCATCTCTGCAGTACTCTATTACAATCTCCTCCTCTATCTTACATCTTGTACTACTCCATTACAACCTGTCCATAGAGACCCCACTAATCTCCATACTAATGGCTTCTCATCACTGCAGTACTCTATTACAATCTCCTCCCTTATCTTACATCTTGTACTACTCCATTACCACCTGTCCATAGAGATCCCACTAATCCCCATACTAACTGTGTCCCATCTCTGGAGTACTCTATTACAGTCTCCTCCTCTATCTTACTTCTTGTAATAATCCATTACCACCTGTGCATAGAGATCCCACTAATCCTCATACTAACAGTACTCTATTAAAATCTCCTCCACTATCTTACATCTTGTACTACTCCATTACCACCTGTCCTCAGAAGTCCCACTAATCCCCATACTAACTGCTTCTCATCTCTGCAGTACTCTATTACAATCTCCTCCCTTATCTTACATCTTGTACTACTCCATTACCACCTGTCCATAGAGATCCCACTAATCCCCATACTAACTGCGTCTCATCTCTGCAGTACTCTATTACAATCTCCTCCTCAATCTTACATCTTGTACTACTCCATTACCTCCTGTCCTTAGAGACCCCACTAATCCCTATACTAACGGCTTCTCATCACTGCAGTACTCTATTACAATATTTTCCTCTATCTTACATCTTGTAATAATCCATTACCACCTGTCCATAGAGATCCCACTAATTCCCATACTAACAGTACTCTATTACAATCTCCTCCACTATCTTACATCTTGTACTTCTCCATTACCACCTGTGCATAGAGATCCCACTAATCCTCATACTAACAGTACTCTATTAAAATCTCCTCCTCTATCTTACTTCTTGTAATAATCCATTACCACCTGTGCATATAGATCCCACTACTCCCCATACTAACTGCGTCCCATCTCTGCAGTACTCTATTAAAACTCCTCCACTATCTTACATCTTGTACTACTCCATTACCACCTGTCCTCAGAAATCCCACTAATCCCCATACTAACTGCTTCTCATCTCTGCAGTACTCTATTACAATCTCCACCTCTATCTTACATCTTGTACTACTCCATTACCACCTGTCCATAGAGACCCCACTAATCCACATACTAACTGCTTCTCATCTCTGCAGTACTCTATTACAATCTCCTCCTCTATCTTACATATTGTACTACTCCATTAACCCCTGTCCATAGAGACCCCACTAATCCACATACTAACTGCTTCTCATCTCTGCAGTACTCTATTACAATCTCCTCCTCTATCTTACATCTTGTACTACTCCATTACCTCCTGTCCATAGAGACCCCACTAATCCACATACTAACTGCTTCTCATCTCTGCAGTACTCTATTACAATCTCCTCCTCTATCTTACATATTGTACTACTCCATTACCACCGGTCCATAGAGATCCCACTAATCCCCATACTAACTGCGTCTCATCTCTGCAGTACTCTATTACAATCTCCTCCTCTATCTTACATCTTGTACTACTCCATTACCATCTGTCCATACCACAGAGATCCCACTAATCCCCATACTAACTGCATCTCATCTCTGCAGTACTCTATTACAACCTCCTCCTCTATCTTACATCTTGTACTACTCCATTACCACCTCTCCGTAGAGATCCCACTATTCCCCATGCTTAACTGCTTCTCATCTCTGCAGTACTCGATTAAAATCTCCTCCTCTATCTTACATCTTGTAATAATCCATTACCCCCTGTCCACAGAGCCCCCAATAATTCCCATACTAACTGCTTCTCATCTCTGCAGTACTCTGTTACAATCTCCTCCTCTATCTTAGAGCTTGCACTACCCCATTATCCCCTCTCTATAGAAACCCCACTATTCCGCATACAAATGGCTTCTCATCTCTGCAGAACTCGATTACAACCTCCTCCTCTATCTTACATCTTGTAATAATCCATTACCACCTGTCCATAGAGATCCCACTATTCCCCATACTAACTGTTTCTCATCTCTGCAGTACTCTATTACAATCTCCTCCACTATCTTACATCTTGTACTACTCCATTACCACCTGTCCATAGAGATCCCACTAATCTTTATACTAAAAGCTTCTCATCTCTGCAGTACTCTATTACAATCTCCTCCACTATCTTACATCTTGTAATAATCCATTACCACCTGTCCATAGAGATCCCACTAATCCCCATATTAACTGTTTCTCATCCCTGCAGTACTGTATTACAATCTCCTCTTCTATCTTTTCCATGAATATCCCTTTACCTAAAATCAAACTTCCGCCCCTCACTCTATAGCATCTAAAAGCAAGACTAAGTACTTGACTTACTACTCATTTAATTTCAAACTTTATCAATGTCCTGTAGCCCTACTTCTATCAGGAGACATACATCCAAATCCTGGGCCCATCCATCACCTCACCATGCATAACTCTACCTCTCCCAACTTAATAAACTCATCCTCTCCTTTTGCTCTATGAATGCCCGTAGTTTTCTAAACAAAGTTAGTGAAATCCATGCCTGGATTGCCTTCAACACCCCTGATGTCATCACCCTAACAGAGACTTGGCTAAAACCCCAAACCTCTGATGAAGACATTCTCCCCCCTCCCCCTGGTTAAAATATACTCCACATAGATCGCCAGAACAAAAAAGGGGGTAGCATTGCCATCCTCTACTCCAACCACCTCACCATTACAAGTATTATGAAACCTATCCAATCCTTTTTTCCTGCTGAACTACTTGCAGCTAACCTTAAAATAAATGATCACACCACTATGACAGTAGAAGCTATCTATATTCCTCCACGAGACAATATTCCTCTGCTTGACAATATTCTTTCATATTTTTATCAACATATCCCCAATGAAATTATCCTCCTTGGGGATGTCAACATTAATTGGCTAACTCTCAGTAATCCAAACTTTAATACTCATATTAATTGATATGGCTTTTTAGGTTCATAGTTTCACAGGTTCATAGGTAGGTACTAGGCTATCTGCCCGAGGGCATTTATAAGCCTAGCCAGAGTGTGTCAGCTTTCGCCGTACCATTGATTAATTAACTGAGTCTCTGTCAAGAAGAGCCAATGAAGTGATCCCAGGGGTGTACTTTCTGTTACCCATCCACTCATCAAGGCTTCTCTTGAAGAGTGTTAGTGAGAGGCTCTCCCTAATGTAGTTAGGAATTTTGTTCCAAAGCATGGGGAGTCTCTGTGACAGGAATCTATCCCTCCAGCATGTTCTATTTATTGTTGTGGCGAGGTTTAGCTCACTAAAGCGCGTGGCTCGCAGTGACTTGGATTTTTTACATGGCTTTGCAAGTCAGGCAGAGATTACCTCTGTGTAAGTGATATGCCACTGAGTACAGCCGGAGTATTTTCAGTCGGGCTGCATAGGATATATGTTTGAGACCAGTAATCCTCTTAGTGAGGTACTTTTGTGGTCTTTCAAGCTGCTGGAAGTGTCTTGTGAGGTACATCCCAAATTGGGCATTGTACTTTATGATGGGTCTGATGAGTGACGAGTAGAGGGGCACTATAACCTCTATTTCTAGATGCAATCCCCTTAGTGATTAGATGGGCCACATAGAAGGATTTCCTAACTACTTTGGCAATATGATTGTCAAAGGAGAGATTACTATCTACCTGTGTCCCCAGATCTCTCATTACCTCTTCTGTATTAAGGGGGCTGCCACCTGTGTGGTAATTTTGTGGGTGTTTTATTTTTCCCAAATGGGATGACTATGCCTTTTTTGGCATTTAGCTTGAAGCCATGACTTTGACACCAGGTGTCTGTCTCAGTAAGGCCTTTTTGGAGGATGTCCGTGTCAGCCGGAGAGTCAATTATGGCTCCCAGTTTGCAGTCATCGGTGAACTTGGTTAGCCATAGTCCTCCTGTGTTTGCCTGTACTTCTGAGAAATATATGCCGAACAGTAGGGGTCCCAGAACTGAGCCTTGCGGGACACCACTTGTGACTGGTTTAGAGTCAGACCTGGAGCCCTCTATTCTTACCATGTGAGTTCTGTCTGTAAGCCAGTTG
The DNA here is from genome assembly GCF_019279795.1 of Protopterus annectens. Lineage (NCBI taxonomy): Eukaryota > Metazoa > Chordata > Ceratodontiformes > Protopteridae > Protopterus > Protopterus annectens. The sequence goes on from NC_056735.1 coordinate 128,127,532, forward strand.
GCAACCCATCTTATTACGCAGGGGTTTATGTTCAGTCTGGTGAGTTTTTCTATAATACCCGAGTGAGGAATGGTGTTGAACACCTTGGCGAGATCAAGGTAGGCTGTGTGAACCACCTTTCCCTCATCTATGGCCTTGGTAACTGTCTCGAAGAAGTCAACCAGGTTTAGTAGGCATGATTTACCCTTAACAAAGCCGAACTGGGTCAGGTCAAGTGTTTGGAGGTTCCCAATGTCTTTGTTAATGATGATGCACTCCATAGCCTTGCAGACCAGGCTAGTCAGGCTTATGGGGCGATAGTTACCAGGGTCAGTTGTGGCTCCTCCTTTTTGGAGCGGAGTAACCATTGCTGTGTGCCATTCTATGGGCATGTAGCCTGTGGAGAGGCTGAGGTTGAACAGCGTGTTTAGGCGGGGGGTTAGTTTGTTCTGTAGTTCGTGCAAGACGCAGCCTGGGACACAATCTGGCCCCATTGATGCTGTGTTTTTGGCTTTTGAAAGGGCTGTTTTCACCTGTGCTTCTGTGATTTCTGGGACACTATGCTTTTCCAGTATTGTTGTGGGCCCTTTTGAAGGTGAGAGGGAGGTGAAGATTGCACTGAATCTATCTGCCAGTATATTGGCAATATCAGTAGGTTCAGTATATTTTGGGCTATTTTGCACTATCTCAGAGCATATCTGTGAGTTGCCACTTAGATTTTTGACATAGCCAAAGAAGGCTTTTTGGTTATCTTTCGAGTCTTTGGCTATTTTACTTTCGAAGTTAGCCTTGGATGATTTTATAAGGGACCTTAATTTCTTACTGATACCGATCAGGGATGTCTTTCCTTCTTGGGATTTGCTTTGTTTTCTGAACTGGTTTGCTCCTTTTGTTGTATAACCTGTTTATGGCAGGGGTCCACCAGACTGGTTTCCTTCTCTTAGTGGAGTGAGTCTTGGTTTTGCTAGGGATGGCATGATCCATGCATCCTTGTAGGTGCTCATAGAGTGCAACTGTAAAGGGTTCTGCATCTTTGGCAGTGTTATCCGTTAGAGTGGGAGCTGTGAAACTTACCACCTCTGACTTAAGTAAGGTGAAGTTGGCTTTAGAAAAGTTTTTCACTGTGGTTTCCTTGGTTGGGGGTGGTGGTGGGGTGTGGACATCCAGGGTGATTAGTTTATGGTCTGATCTAACCAGTGACGGGTTGACCTCCAGTACAGAGCACCTGTCGCCCATGTTGGTGATGACCAGGTCCAATATGCTGTGGTCTCTGGTAGGGGAGTTTACTAGCTGATCCAAGGCATTTGAGTTGATAAATTCCAGGAAGCACTGAGCCTGTGAGTTTGTGCTCAAGTATTTTTCCCAGTTAATGGTAAGGTAATTGAAATCTCCCAAGATCAGGGTGTTCGGTAGGACCTTCATGTTTTCCAGTGTCTCCAGAAAGGTGGAGTGGTGGTCCTTGGTCATGGAGGGTGATCTGTAGCAGGCCACAATTTGCACTGCAGATTTACCTGATGTTAGTTGCACATGGATGATTTCAGAGGTATCATGCTGTGCCACTAACTTGGAGGTGTGGGTATCCTTGATGAATATGGATACACCCCCTCATTTTTTGTTTTGGTCCGTGTTCTGTGGCCGAAATGTGTGGTATGAGTTATAGCCCAGTAGTGCTGGAGTGCTCTCTGGAGCCTTGAACCAGGTTTCAGTTACTGCACAGATGTCGACATTCTCCATACTTAGGAGTGCTTCGAGCGCATGCATTTTGAGATTTAAACTCCTGGCGTTGAGTAGCATAACCTTCAGTTTTTTACTTGTGCTGTTTACGGAGGTGGGTTTGAATTTTGAGCCTTGCCTAAAAAAGGCACTATGAGGGCAGCAAGAGCCTTGGCCAGTATTCAAAAGCCAAGGGGTGACAGGTGCAAGCCGTCTCTTGTGAAGCAACTGGCTCGTTGAGCATGTCATCCCAGGCTGACAGGCACTGGATTCCCTTTGAATGACACCAAAAGCTTAGCCAATTGTTGAAATTGGTCATTTTTTCTTCATATTGAGGTATCATTTTTGGTGAGGGCAGGATGCTTCTCAGGGTCAGGGTCATACCCACCTGGGCTACATGATCAGAGAGCTCTTCCATGTCTCTTTTCATGTAGTCCAGTGAGGTATGGCTCAGGTCATTCACACCAACATGAACAATGACAGAGTCATATTTGTACTTGTTCTGGAGTGACCTGATTGCCTGTGTTATGTGGCGGATTCTGGCTCCCGACAGGCAGCTAACAGTAACCTTCTCCTTGTCCAGTCTAGTGAGTGGGGCGTCAGTGTGCCTGACTATTGAGTCACCTATTACTAGTGTGTTAGGTATGTTATTTTGCCTTAAGGGCTGTGATTGTGCGGTACATTGATTTTGTGTTTTATGTGTTGTCTGGTTTGTGACGGGAGGTGCAGGTTTTGTGGGTGTCTGCTTTGGAGATCTCTGATGCTTTTGCAGGTTTTTATTTACAGCCTCCGAGTATGATTTTGTGTATTTATGTGTATCTTTTGCCAGTGCTGGTTTAGTAGGTCTATGTGAGACTGGAGGTGTGGTACAAGTGTTAACCTTCTCCTCATGACTGTCTGTTCCAGTCTTGGGTGGAGAAACCTTAGCTTCCAGTTTGGCTGTATAATTGCATCTCTCACATATGTTAGTGTTTTGTGGTAGGAGGAGAGATGTCTGTGTACATGAGGCAGTTGTAACATTGCCTCAGGATACCCAGATTCACCAGCTGGACTGGAGAGTACACCTGAAGTTGCCCTTTGGTCATGCCTGAATAGTAGGGTGAGCTGCTTAGTCGCTTCGTTGGTGAGGGGTGGATAAAGAGCCTTGCCTGCTGGGCAGTCAAGTGTCGGGGTATATTTGTGCTTGCTATTAGGTCTGAGCAAGTGCTGGAGTGTAGGATGCTTTTTGAGTGCTTAGATTGAGGGTTAGACTAGTTTCAAGTGAAAAACTGAAGGAGACTTAGTGGAGCCAGGAATAATTTAACCCTAGCTAACCGGTGCTGCCCGGCGCAGAAAGCCATGCAATGCGTTTTTTAAACTACTAACTTCTGGGTTGGAACCACTCCTCCAGGGACAGATGGCTGCTCAAATTTCCCCTATCTCACAGGTGAACAGAGAAACTTCCCTTTATCCAAGTAAGGTATGCGCAACTCAGAAACTTGTAACACAGCCCTGAATTCAGCACTAGCCTGAAAACTGGACTATACTAGCTTAGAAAGGCAGGAAACAAAAAATTTATTTTTTTTTTTTTGAAAAGATAAGGCAAAACCTGTAAAAAGTACACTTAAAACAGTTTTAAATGACTACAAGTGATCAGAAAAGGCTATCGCACTTTAATGTGTAGCCTACAACAGTTAAACAATTTATTTAAACAAAAACAACTTTTTAAAAGTGCAGGCAGTCAAATAAGTACAATATGTGAAAAAAACAAGCTTTTAAATCACAATAAGTGCTGGAAAATCAGCATTTAGGTGGAAAACAGTTAAGTACAGCAAGAAAATACAGAAAACTGATACTCAATCACTCCAAAGTCTCTCTTTTAAGCTAGAAGGCTTATATCAGTTTAAGGTTTTTATTGCTTTCCAGTAGGTTAGTTACAGGAAAGATGGGAAACAAGCGCAGATGTGGTCTTTTAAACCAGAAAGTTGAAAGAGATGGACAACTTCCCGAATGGTAAATAAACTACAATTCCTAGGCCAAGAACCACTCCTCTTGTGGTAGACAGGCTACCTAGTACTTATCACTCCCACTGATAAGCTAGAAGGCTGCACTCCAACAGAAGGGCTTGGGGGGGCTCAGAAGCTTACAAACAGTCCTGGATACAGCAACTCTGTACCTGGACTAGACTTTTTACAAGAAAGGTGGGGATCAAGCACAAACACGGGCTTTAAAACCAGAAAGTTGAGAGAGATGGAAAAAAAAAACTGCCCAAACGGCCAAAAATTTACAATTTCTGGGCCAGAACCACTCCTCTTGTGGTAGATAGGCTACCTAGTGCTTACCACTCCCACTGATAAGCTAGAAGGCTTCCCTCCAACACAGAAAGGCTTGCGGGGCTCAGAAGCTTACTAACAGTCCTGGATACAGCAGCTCTGTATCTGGACTAGGCTAGTAACAGGAAAGGTGGGAAACAAGTGCAAGTGCGGCTTTTAAACCAGAAAGTTGAAAGAGATGGTAAAAACTACCCAATTGGCCAGTAGCTACAATTTCTGGGCCAGGAACCACTCCTCTTGTGTTAGATAGGCTACCTAATGCTTACCACTCCCACTGATAAGCTAGAAGGTTTCCCTCCAACACAGAAAGGCTTGGGGGGCTCAGAAGCTTACAAAGAGTCCTGGATACAGCATATCTGTACCCGGACTAGACTAGTCACAGAAAAGGTAGGGAACAAGCACAAACACAGGCCTTCAAGTCAGCAAGTTGAAAGAGATGGAAAACTGCCCAAATGGCCAATAAACTAGTCTCCCATCCTACCCATACAAACAATATTCACACATCTAGTACTCTTATTGATTGGGTTTTTGTATCTAATCCTTTCAAATATCATAACCCTGATACCCTACCAAACACCATGAGCGATCACTCCCCTATAAAAGTGCTCAGGTTCACTCTTCACTTCTCAAAACCTCCTAAATTTATCACTTGTCGTAAACTCTCTAACATCCATCCAGAAACCTTCAATGCCCTCCTCTCTAAAGTAAACTGGAAATTCCTTACCCAACTCCCACTAGAAGAAGCAGTCCTAGCTTTCAACTCCACCTTCCTTAGCATCTTAGACTCACTTGCTCCCCGTTGCAAAGTCCGAATTAAGTTCACCATATCTCTGTGGCTTTCAAAAGCCACTCGTACCCTTATGATAACTACAGACAAACTGTGGAAAAATGGTCACAAACTAAGCTCTCTACAGACTTACAAAAATATAAAGAAATCAGACAACACATAAACAAAGATAAAAAAGACTGCTATAACAAACCTGCCACAGCCCTAAAATCTAATCCTAAAAAATTCTGGAACTCTATTAACCAAGTATTACATCCCTGTAATCTTAGCTCCCCCAATCCATTCCCAGACAAGACATCTGAACAAACTGCCACTATCTTCAATACCTATTTTATCAATTCAATATTTAAGCTACTGAACCCGAACCCAAACTCTTCTACTACTAACATCTCCAACTTTTCTGAACCAACTCCTAATACTGTCTCCTCAAATACCTTCTCCCTCAAACCTGTACCTACTACCTATATAAAAACTTTACTCTCTAAATTAAAACCATGCTCAGCATCAGCTGACAATATTCCTTCCACTTTTCTTCTACTAGCAGCTGACTCTCTTGCTCTCCCTGTATCTATCCTAATTTATCCCTCTATCTCTGAATCTAAAGTCCCTTCCATCTGGAAACAATGCTACACTCTACCTATACACAAAGGAGGTAACTCCTCTGATATCTCCAATTTTAGACCTATGGCTATCCTCTCCCCTCTCTCTAAAGTGCTAGAAAAATGTATTCATAGACAACTTATACAGTATCTAATACAGGAAAATCTGCTTACACCCATTCAACATGGCTTCAGACCCAAACATAGCACCACTACAGCTCTATTATCTTTCCTTAACACTGTCTCTATAGCCATGGATGACCATAAACTTATTTATTGCCTATTCTTGGACCTCTCAAAATCTTTCAACACTGTCTCACACTCTCTTCCACTGCACAAACTGCATAACCTCAACTTCTCCTCTGATACTGTTGCATGGTTCTCCAGCTACCTCACTGATAGATCTCAATCAATGAGATGGCACTCTGCACTCTTCCCTCCTCTCCCTGTCAAAATGGGTGTACCTTAAGGGTAGATCCTAGGGCCTTTACTTTTAAGTATCTTCACTAATCAGCTCTATACCTCCTGTCCTCAGTCATCTTTAGTGCAATATGCAGATGACTCTACAGTCATCACCACAGCCAACTCTTCCACTAAGCTCTTCTCAGCTACTCAGGCATCTTTTAACTTAGTTGAAACATGGCTCTCCAACAACCAGCTCATCCTTAATCCTAAAGAAAAACAAAGCTGTTACTCTTCCTACCTAAAAAGTGCAACAATATTAAACCCTCCTTTTCTATATAGTCCCTTAATAACACTCCCATTCAGTTAGAATCCAGTACTAAGCTCTTAGGCATAACCATTGATGATCAGCTTAAATTTGACTTGCATGTTAATAACTGTATCAAAAAGACTCATTCAAAACTAGAGCTCCTTTGCCGTAACAAGAAATTCCTTACCTCTGGAGCCAAGATTACTCTCTCTCTTACTTACCTTCTACCCAGTCTAATGTACAGTTCTCAAATTCTCACAAATCTTAACTCAGCACTCCTGACCAAACTCAAATCTACCTACAACAAGGTAGCTAGAATTGCTACCCAACAACCCTACAAATCCCATCACTGTCTCTCTCTCTCTAAAACACCAAAACTGGCTTGAATTACCCCACCAGCTTCTTCTCTCTCAGCTCCAGATCATCCATTATATCCTATACCAGCCTTCCTACTGCCCAGCACTATCCCCTCTCATCTCCCATTATTCTTCCTCCAGACCTCTCCAAAGCTCTAACCAAGACTCACTACAAATCTACAAACCCAAGTCTAAATTTGGACGCAACATGTACAGCTATCACCCCACTATTGCCTGGGATAGGCTCCCACTAGAAATCAGGACCCTTACACATCCTAAACAATGTAAAACAGCTACCAAAGAGCACTTTAAAAGTCACTGATCCTGCCACTGCACTCTACCTCCTTAACATCCCCTACTTCTCATACCTTAACCTGCTTTCTGCCCTTAACTCACGCTTCTCTCTAGCTCTCTCTAATCTTCCTTGACTACTCTTTCTACTGTCTTCTAAAATCTATTAAGCAAATTGCCTCAGAGAAACATTCTGTTGTAATTGTCTTGCCTTCATGCAACTACATTATGATAAAACTGGGTTTTTGTAACCACTTACCCCAAAAACTATACACATCTTAATGACATATTTCTTTTTATACATCTTGAAATGGTTATGCTATACTCCTGATTATTGACACCGTATAACATTGTATTGCTTAATGCCTTGTAATAATCCTGTAACATTGCTGTTTAATGCTAATTTATAATGAAAATTCTATATGTTGGAGCTTTTCTCCCCGGGCCTCCGCTGAAAAAGGGCTCTTCAGCTCAGTTGGACAATCCCGGTTAACAAATGTAAAATAAATAAATGAATAAATAATGCTAATAAGCCTGATGCATAGTATTTACTGACTAATTATCTAAGAAGGATTTGCAAGAATGCATAATGAGTAATATGCAGGACACCTACTTTCTGAATTTCATCGGCCATTCTTGCATATGAACTAAGCAAAGATAAAATGCACGGTGTAGAACCATCTCCTGCAGATAACACCCAGAAGCTCTGCTCCTATACTGATTTGGTTCACAAGAACCATCCTGACACATAACCAACTATGTTGCCCTGTGATGCACTTTATTATGGTACACTCCCATAGTGCCAAGTGCGGGATTTATGATGAAGGAAAAGACTGCTGTCATAGGTTTATAGGTGATTACTAGGCTAATGACCACAAGGACTTTTTTAAGCCTAGCCTCAGCATAAATTAAAAGCTGTCACAATGCACCATGTGCACTCTACAAATATATTGGACAAAGGCTGCTATACACTGTGTTCTACAACTACTTCTGCTTTGACCTCCTGTTTTTTTTTCAATACTACATTCACACAACTTATGGAGACAGCAGAGCTGGGAGCCCTGTAACTTCTGAGTCACCCCATCTCTCTGAACGCATGCAGACTTGCTATGCAGGACATACAGACTGCATTGCTGTGGCCATATAGACTGTGACATAATCCCTGGTGTCAATTACACTATAGATCAATCAGCATTTTCTAATCAGACCCCTTACAACATACATCCAGGGTGGCTACACCCTTCATCCTATCCAACTTATAGCTCTGACTGGATGTAAGGAACTGTTTACTTCATTCAAACACTTCCATTATTTTTTTCTCCTTATAAATAAAACATTATCACTAAAATATAATTTCTCACTTCAAGTTTCTCTGTGTTATGAAATGCATGCAATTTGATTGCAAAGAAGCTCACTCACAAAGTGACCCTACTTAATGCATCACCCCCATATCCTCATTGCTATCTGCCTGCAGTGCATTCTGGGAATGAATTACATGCAGAGGTACAGAGTTACATACATTTCTTTTCATATTTAATAGCACTCAGTGTCACCTGAGGCACATGTTATTTTCTTGATCATGGATGTGTCACCTCGCAGAAAAAGTCAACATCTGTACTCTGGCTAGCCTGCAGCAACTGCGGCTGCTCTGAGTTTTGTCCTTGGATAGTTAGCTTTTTGCTGAGTAATACACAGATGCATAATGTTTTTAAAACACCTTGTCCGTAGCAGATAAATTCCTAAACACCTGGTAACCTGATTCAGAAGTTATTCTTAGATTGTTTGCCACTATTTGTCACATCCTTGGGTAGTTTCATGTCACATCAGCTAGATCATGGGCAGGTGCAAGGCCAGAACTACAAATCCAGCAAATGATTAGAAAAAAAAGCACCTCAAGTTCAGTGAAAATTAATTTTTTTGTTAGAAAGGCAGAAATAAAGGAAATGCTTTAGTAATTCTGCAAAGCAATAATTATTGAATTACTTTTCAAAGGCCAAATGAAAGTTCTGCAATGGACAATTTTATTTAAGCATTTTGACTGCATAGTTAGTTTCCTAGATGTGTTTATATTTTCTTATTAAACATGCATTGTAATTTTTTTCCATGTGCTTTTATCTGGATCATTTTCCTTAACACCTTTTAGGTAAATACAGGGATAGTATTTCACATTAACACCAGAGAGAGATATATGGGAAACATCTTCTTACTGAGAGGCAATGTTAGTCTCTCACCTTTACCTGGTGAGGTGGCTGAACTTGATGGTATGCTTCACTGGGGATTATTAACTCATTAGGAACCTGTGCACCTATGGGGCAAGAGAACATGATCATACAAAAAAAACAGTCCTTCTCTGGGATGCTGCAGTACTGAGGGTGATTAACAAAAAATGTGATCCACATTTATATATTTCCAATGAATATCAAACAAAACCACAACAGGCAAAATGGACATTGATCTCAAATGTTCATGCCAAGAGAGAGACAGAGAGTGAGAAAAGCAATTCTGCCTCAAGCATTGGAAGGGAAACTATTTAATTGTCGTGCAATCTTTAGTCTTTTCCTGCCAAATCAGTTTATGACATTAAATAGTTGTCATTGTGTCCTTGCAGTTCCCATGCTAGGTTACTCTCTCTCGGTCTCTCACTCTCTATATATATAAATATATATATATATATATATATATATATATATATATATGTGTGTATATAGAACTTTCCTTCTTCCTGTCTCTCTTTTCTTCTACCATAATTACTTTCATTCTCTTCGTCCTATATCCTTGATAGCTATCCCTTTACATAACATCTATGTAGATAAATGTTTTCTCATATATACTGTATGACCAATGTAAAAAAAAAAAAAAAAAAAAAAAAAACTTTTTATTTTATTTCATTTTTTAAGACATTTTATTATTTCTCTTTTGTTTTTGCTCCTATCATATTTGTATATTACATATATTAACTAACTCTGTTTTGCCTATTGTATTGTATTGCCTATTGCTGTTTAAACTTGTAATAACCATTGGAGCTTTTCTCCCCCGGGCCTCTACTGAAAATGGACATATATCCAGTTGGACTAGCCCGGTCAACAAATGTAAAATAAAATTAAAAAAAAAAAAAAATATATATATATATATATATATATATATATATATATATATAAATATAGATATATGTGCTACTTAAGAACAACAAACACAGTGTTACAGGGTAAGGAACCAGGAGATAACAATTGCATGAATGAATTTAAACCCATGCAAGTGGGAGGCTTTACCCCCACACACCACTAACTAAATGTACCAACTCCAAGATCACACTACACTAAGGAAAAGGGCAAAGTTGACCCTGGTGAGCAAGTGGTTCTTTAACCTATAAAACAGTGTAGGTGATCCAAGGCTTTGTAGAAATGGATTTTTGTTGACGTCATCTCACAATTTTGAGTTACATTGGAAGGCAAATTCATTGATCTAAACCAGACCCATATATCTTATCCAACTTAAAATGTCCAAGTTAAATCCAAGAAAAATACTTCTCCCTCTTGGTATTTGCATCAGTGCTGAAGTTAATATTGCTGCTTATCTGTACTTCATTTCTCTGGTTCATTTCCTGCAGTGCCGTGTTCTACACAGAATCTCAATCTCTACTTCATTATTTACTTCATTTCTCTGGTTCATTTCCTGCAGTGCCGTGTTCTACACAGAATCTCAATCTGTACTTCATTATTTACTTCATTTCTCTGGTTCACTTCCTGGCAGTGCCGTGTTCTACACAGAATCTCAATCTGTACTTCATTATTTACTTCATTTCTCTGGTTCACTTCCTGGCAGTGCCGTGTTCTACACAGAATCTCAATCTGTACTTCATTATTTACTTCATTTCTCTGGTTCACTTCCTGGCAGTGCTGTGTTCTACACAGAATCTCAGTCTGTACTTCATTATTTACTTCATTTCTCTGGTTCACTTCCTGGCAGTGCCGTGTTCTACACAGAATCTCAATCTGTACTTCATTATTTACTTCATTTCTCTGGTTCACTTCCTGGCAGTGCCGTGTTCTACACAGAATCTCAATCTGTACTTCATTATTGACTTCATTTCTCTGGTTCACTTCCTGGCAGTGCCGTGTTCTACACAGAATCTCAATCTGTACTTCATTATTTACTTCATTTCTCTGGTTCACTTCCTGGCAGTGCCGTGTTCTACACAGAATCTCATTATCCTTCATGTCTCCATGTATGGGTGACAGTTTACAACATATGAGTAGGTAAATTACTGATGTTTAAATTGGCTTTAAGTGTCTACACAGTGTGTACTGCTGGTATGCCTTCCAGTAATGACTTCTGCCTTCACCATTGCTTGCTAGAAGGGGCTCCATCAATGCTTTGTTATACAAAGGCATCCTCACAAGGTGGCAAACATCAGTACAACTGACTCCTGTTAACATAAACGATACATGGTTTATACTCTGAGATCCTTTTTTATAATTAGGCTCCTCTTTTATTTTGTAAAGTGAGCTCAGCTATCCTGCAAGAACCATTATTTATCTTGCTTGTATCTGTGATTTTATCTTCCCAGTCACTATCCACAAGATGCTGATCTGTATGTTGACAGGATCCATCCCAGGGAGAGCAGCTAGCCATAGCACATTATTTGAAAGTTACAAAGCTACTCAAAATGGCTTATACATGCATCTGAAAGAAGAAGACTCAATGTTTTGAAAATGGGATTGTAAATTTATAGCAGATTAACTAACAGCTTCCTATAGCAAGAAAAGTTAGTATGATAGGGTATTCAGTAAACTTCATCACAGAGATGTTCATTCTGACCTTCCTCATCCCTTCCATAAAAGTAAAAATGAAGATAAATCAAATTTATCAAATTCTGTCAAGCCATAATGTCAAATATCTTAGAGAACGTCATCACTGCCTCAAGCAGACATCATGTCCTAGACTCAGAATAATTCTGTTCCTTATCTGCTATGGTAGAGTTCAGTGTCCCAAATACCTATGGCATGTTAAACTGGTCAGTCTAATGTCCAATAAAAAAGATAGTTCTTTGAAACAGTCACCTAGCTACTTATATGAGAGCAAAGAGACACAATTATAAACTATTTGAATGCATACCTTCTTATTATAAAAATAAAGATAAATAACTGACATGGCTGTAAATATATAATGCACACCAAGCAGAGCAATAAAAATCAAAACCATTATGAGCTAAACACAGATTAACTCTATAAACTAGTGGGATGCCATTGATTTAACATTTCTTAATGGATAAAAGCTGCACACATGGAATAAATGGTTTCAAATTTTAAGAGTATAGGTCATTAACAAGTACAATTAGGCATTGAGTTCTAGACATTAAGTTAGATAAATCATTCAGATCCACTTTGGAGTTAACACTGGGAATGCTTAAGAAGAAATGTGATGCTACTGAGGACCAAAGATACCAGAAAACTGAGTAGACATTATTAAGTTTGTAGGCAATGCTAAAGATTAAGCAATTATTGAGAAGTTAATTACAACAAGCAAAAGAATACACATCTGGAAAGAATGCAACTAAATAAGACAAATACTAAAAATAGATGAAAGGGTGTGCAAAAAATGATTAAATGACATATATGGTGGCAGTGTGATATGTACACATAACATCAGTGTTGACCTTCTTTTGATCGAGAAACTATATAGCTGTGCTGACCATGTTACATTCTAGCAGTTGGCCAAAAAACTGAAACAAAACTTTACATTTTTTTTTTTTTTTTTTTTTACTAAGCAGCTTTCATATTCATGTAAGATACTGCCTGCATTTTCATTGCTATAGTCTGATCCACAGAAGATTTTAAATTCAGCTCCACCCCCTGAGTTATATGACAGTCTTGTTCTCCTTCACTTCTTAGTCTCTGTTATCTTTACCCATTTTAGGGGTTATGTTCACATTGCAGTTTAGGAAACACATGTATCTTCTGTGAAGAAACTGTCTTCCATCATAAATATCCCATGTCACTGGGATTTATTCATTTGATTAGTTATTAAGTAGCTATTTTTCATGTCTATATGGCCAGTGTTAAGCCCCAGCACTGAGGGGATAGTTTTAATCATTCCTTCATTCATTAGTCAGAGACTTCCCGTAACTTATCATAGCTTATCTGTTTATGTGATATAACATGAGTTTTGAATCCGCCAAGGACCAGCACAGGTCCATATCAGTTTCACTCTCATTTTCATGACACTGTTGATCCACTGTAAAAATAATTTCAAGTTAACTTAAGTACTTTTGTTTCCTGCTAGACTTTGTATCTACTCCAGGAACATCAAGACAATAACAAAAAGACAGACCTTTGTTTTTGCATACTGTGCATATAATTATTTTATTTATTTTTATTTTATTTATCATTTGTTGACCGGGAAAGTCCGACTAGGTTCCACAGAGCCTGTTTTCAGTGGAGGCCCGGGGAGAAATGCTCCAGATACATGTTTTTGGAAATTAATGTTGATTTAATAATGGTATATTAATTAATTTGCTGCAAATCTGTGACATAGGCTGGAAAAGCATCTCCCTGCTTAAAGACATCCTTTACCATGGTAAAGGTGAAAGTACAAATGGCATACAGGGAGTCAGGCACCATAGGATTCATCTAGATAAGGCCATATCATACAACGTGTGCAATCAGTGAATAATATCAAAAGTAAACATACATAAAAAATCAGTATAAAATACTTCTGAAATTAAATGCAATACAGAACAATCTTTCTGCCTATGCTCCTGTTGGTAGAATTATGCTCCAAAGCAGTTAACAAGTACTACATTGAAAAGAAAAAGAAAGAAACAGTGTCTTCAATCCCATTTCTAGATTTGCACTGCTATCACATTTGAAGAATGTCGTAGTGGAATTCTAAATTCTGCTAGAATGCATGCATATTAGATAAATTAGCATTTTGGTGTAATCTTGTGCAAAGGCCTCTCCTTTAAAGAACAACCATACTTTAATCATAATTGTTCTCATCCCAGAGTGTATTTTTCTCCCTGCCAAAATAATTCCTATCTTATTTTACATTTTATATTTGTTGACTGGGATTGTCCGACTGAGCTGAAGAGCCCTTTTTCAGCAGAGGCCCGTGAAGAAAAGCGACAACATATTATACAATTTTCGTTATAAATTAGCATTAAACAGCAATGTTACAGGATTATTACAAGCATTAAGTAGCAATACAATGTTATACAGTGTCAATAATCAGGAGTATAGCAAAACTATTTACAAGATGTATAAAAAGAAATATTTCTATAATAAATAATTCCTATCTTAACACATATAACTAAAATATGATGTTACTGTTTTAATTTCAGTTTATCAGTTCAGTACTTTTTAGTTAACTCGTGCTCATCACATTGCATTTGCAAGACATTTTATGATACTTTAGCATTTTGTCTCTGTGGCTCTCATATCACATGACAGTTTAGACTGAAGTAATATTTTTGGCTGAAGAGACTTACACACATGGTGATTCTAGTCGTGCCAACTTTCCCTCCTAGTCGGCCTTAAACTGAAAGAGGGTTGAGCTGCAGTCTTACTGCAAAGAAATAAATTAATTCTAACAGCTAAGACCGGAAGGACACGTAACGGGATAATCTGGTTGAATGAGAAAGTGAAGGTGAAATAACTACCTTCAAGGGGCATGGAACTATATCAGTCCTTAAAAAGGCAGTCATATTTCTTAGTGTCATTCTAAGCAAATGGAAAGTAGACCCTGCAAATGGGGATACGTCATTATAAAGCACGGCAGGAAAGATAATGCTTGGCCACAAAACAAAATCTTCTCAATGAGCTCCTGAATGAACCATTGAAAATAGTGAGCTTTGAAATGCACACAACAGTGAATGGTGAACATGCTTTTTTTTGTTTGTTTTTTCTTTGTTTTTTTTTTTATTTTTTTTACTTTAAACTTGTTTTATACGTAAACTCCCCTGCATCTCATTTTGTGACAGGTAAGCCCCACACTTATATCAAATTCAAGATTGCAATACCTCAGAGAAAAGGGACGGCAGTCTTGGACGTAGAATATTTAAGACCATATTTTCAATTATTCAGCCTCAATATTCTAACAGACTAACAAGTCTGAGAATTTCAAATGGATACCATCAACATGTTTGCTTTCATGCAGTCATTTGTGGTTAAAATAAAATACAATTAGCAATGACTATTTGTCATGCAGTACAGAAGATTATATCGCATAGAACATCAAGAAAAGATGAAGAATAAATATTTTTGCTTTTATTTTCTATCCACAGTGCTTTCTTAAGGCAACTGCTTACAAAGCAGAAACCTGTGTTGATAAACATACTTCTTGGAACTAACTTTCCCAGAAGCAAACACTAATAATGAATTCTATTCCCCAAATACTAAATAGTGAGCTTTGAAATGCACACAACAGTGAATGGTGAACATGCTTTTTTTTGTTTGTTTTTTCTTTGTTTTTTTTTTTATTTTTTTTTACTTTAAACTTGTTTTATACGTAAACTCCCCTGCATCTCATTTTGTGACAGGTAAGCCCCACACTTATATCAAATTCAAGATTGCAATACCTCAGAGAAAAGGGACGGCAGTCTTGGACGTAGAATATTTAAGACCATATTTTCAATTATTCAGCCTCAATATTCTAACAGACTAACAAGTCTGAGAATTTCAAATGGATACCATCAACATGTTTGCTTTCATGCAGTCATTTGTGGTTAAAATAAAATACAATTAGCAATGACTATTTGTCATGCAGTACAGAAGATTATATCGCATAGAACATCAAGAAAAGATGAAGAATAAATATTTTTGCTTTTATTTTCTATCCACAGTGCTTTCTTAAGGCAACTGCTTACAAAGCAGAAACCTGTGTTGATAAACATACTTCTTGGAACTAACTTTCCCAGAAGCAAACACTAATAATGAATTCTATTCCCCAAATACTAAGTAATTATACAAGGCAAATTCCTAAAAACACATTCCTGCATACGGCAATCCTCTATTTCATACCACAGGAAAATGAAACATTGTAGTTCATTTAGGGAAACGTGTCACTCTCTGTATCAAAATAGCATAATAAGGTATTAGGAACTTGATTTGCAGAATCACCTAACTTGAAGCAGACCAAACCATTTAGCTCTTAATTTAATGTAATTTCCATGACTGTGCGATACTTCCTTTGTCAGAAGAAGCTATATTAATTACTGTGGCAGTAGAGCCTCTCTATCAAAAAAACTTCTTTCCTGCTTGCCACTGCCTGCAGTCTTGACCTCGCTTGTTTCAGAGTCAGCAATGTTCATGCATTCTTTCTAAGCAGGATATATTGTTAACAAAAATAGTGTAAAATGTGCTACTTAATGTTCACTGTATCTAAGGGTGTGCTCGTCATATTCACTTCTTTTAAGCTGGACATGTTTTAACATATTTTAACACATTAAGGTACAAGTGTGGTGTTTATATTCAGAGTAATATCTGAATGCTGAATTGCATTTTTACACTCTGAATGATGTTATGCTTAAAATATGTCATTATTAAAACTACAAGTAAATTTACTTTTGCATCCAAAACAGATCAAAGGTGGTCTTATCATGTTCCTTGAGAAATTGCTCTATTGTTAAACACTAGTGATGACATCTTACATAACTTCTAGTGTTAGGTCACTTTTAAGTAAATCATTTCCTGACTGTACTCTCTTTAGGATCATGTAAACATTCTGCCGGATGTTTTATGACAATGTCAAGTCACTGTCATATGTATATCTGTAACATCTTCTTTAACACAGCTTATCTCAAATGCCCTGCTCTGTAAATTGCCCTGCTCTGTAAATTGTATAAGTCAGTGTATTCCCAAAAGAAGTAACTTGTACTACCTACCTATCTATTTATCTATCTATCTATCTGTCATAGGTTCATAGGTGTGTACTAGGCTAATAGCCCTGGAGCCTTTACAAGCCTAGCCCATAGGATTTCCCTGGCATTGTGCCACCCAACCTTAGTTCCCAGTGCCTCTGTCGACTAGAGCCACTGGAGTGATCCACAGGGTGAATTTTCTATTTCCCATCCACTCATCAAGATTTCTCTTGAAGAGGCCAGTGAGGTGTTCTGTTTGACATGTATGGGAAGTCTAATTCCATAGCATGGGCAGTTTCTGGGTTATGAACCTGTCCCTCCAGCACGTTCTGTTGATTGTGGTAATGAGGTTGAGGTCTCTGGAGTGTATGGTGTGGAGGGATTGGGATTTCTTTAGATGCAGCATTTCTAACAGAGCTGGGTCAGACATGGCTTTGTAAGTCAAACAGAGATTGCATCTAAGTAGGAGATATGAGACAGAGAATAGTGGGAGTTTTTTGAGTCTGTCCATATAGGACAAGCGTTTAAGGCCTAGGATCCTCTTTGTAAGTTACTTTTGTGGCCTCTCCAGTTGTTGCAGGTGTCTAGTGAGGTGCATGCCAAATGGGCCATTGTACTCAATGATTGGCCTAATGAAGAAAGAGTAAAGGGAGACAATGACCTCTTTCTTCCTGAATGTAAAACCATTAGTAATGGGATGTGCCACATAGAAGGACTTTCTGACCACAGTGGCAATGTGGTGGTCAAAAGTGAGGTTGCTGTCAGCCTGTGTTCCCAAATATCTCATAACGCCTTCTGTGTTCAGTGGACTACCATCAATGTGGTAATTCATGGGAACTGGATTTTTCCCAAAGGGGATGATGACACATTTTTTGACAATGCGCTTAAGGCCATGGTTCTGACACCAGTCATTGGTCTCAGCGAGGCCTTTCTGTAGGATGTCAGCATCACTTGGGGAGTTAATAATGGCTCCCAACTTGCAATTGTCTGTGAACTTTGCCAGTCAGAGTCCCTTCATTTTGGCCTGGACTTCAGAGAAGTAGATACCAAACAGGGAGTACCCAGGACCGATTCCTATGGCACTTTACTCGTGACTGGTTGGCAGTCTGACATGGAGTCAACTACTTTCACACTGTGGGTTCTATCTGTGAGCCAGTTTGCAACCCACCAAGTGATATAGGGGTTGATGCCTAGCTTAGTGAGTTTTTCTATGATTCCTGAGAGGGGGATGGCATCAAAGGCCTGTATGAACCACCTTGCCTTCATCCGCAGCTCTGGTGACTGACTCAAAGAAGTCGACCAAGTTGAGCAGGCATGATCTACCCTTCACAAAACCAAACTGTGTGGGATCCAGAATTTGGAGATTCCCTGTATCCTTGTTTATTAGGCCCATGATGATGCATTCCATAGCTTTGCATATCAGACTTGTAAGGCTAATGGGGCGATAGTTCCCAGGGTCTGTAGTCCCTCCTCCTTTGTGGAGAGGGATGACTATAGCAGTGTGCTATTCGGTAGGGAAAAAGCCTGAGGTGAGGCTGTGATTGAATAGAGCACACAGGTGAAGTGCCAGTTCACTCTGTAGTTCATGTAGAACACATCCAGGGATATTATCAGGTCCTATAGAAGCTATATTCTTGGCCTTGGACATTGCTGTTTTAACCTGTGCAGCAGTAATACTGGGTGCCTGGCAATCTACTGGTATTGTGATTGGTCCTTTGAGGGGGAGAAAGGGGTAAAGTTGGCACTGAATCTATCAGCCAGTATATTGGCAATATCTGTTGGCTCAGTATAGGAGGTACCACTGAGCAAATCTGGGTATTGGTGTAAAGATTCTTTAAATAAATATAGAAGGCCTTGTGGTTGTCTTTGCTATCTGCTGTAATTATATTTTCCTAGCTAGCTTTAGAGGATTTGATGAGGTATCTCAACTTTATGTTGAGGCTGATAAGGGAGTTTTTCCATTCTTGGGACTTCACCTTATTCTGCATCAGTTTCCTCTTTCTGTTGTAGAGTTTGTTTATGGCAGGGACCACCAGATTGGCTTCCTTTTTTGGAGGAGAGCATCTTGGTTCTATTGTGTATGGGGAGATCCATTAATTTGTGTACGTGTTTGTACAGTGCATTGGTGTATGAATCGGGGGTCATGCAACTATTCTCCATTTGTATGGGTGCTGTAAAGTTAGCCACCTCTGTTTTTAAGTGCCCGAAGTTATCTTTGGAGAAGTTTTTCATGGTGGTTACCTTTCCAGGGGGTTGGGTGGGAGGGATGTGGATTTCCAAGGTGATTAGTTTGTGGTCGGATCTGACCAGGGAGGAGTTGACTACTGGTGTATAGCAACGGTCGCCCATGTTAGTAATAATCATGTCAAGGATGTTGCTACTTCTAGTGGGGGAAAGAATGATCTGGTCCAGGGCATTAGAATTAATGAATTCCAGGAAACTTTGGGCAAGTGTATTGGTACAGGAGTAGTTTTTTCAGTTTCCCCCATGAACGGCTCGGGACCAAAAGGTCTTCTATAAACTTAATAATCTCCTGCAGTCAGCATAGTCTAAAAAAACTTTTCTAAAGACAGCAACAAGGTTTGTACAACTAAACTACTGTCCTCACTGAACCCGCCCCCATGAATGGATTGGGACCAAAAGGACTGCTGTAAACTTAATATAACCTCCTGCAGTCAGCATATTCTAAAAAAAAATTTCTAAAGACAGCAACAAGGTCATTATCTGTTACAATGTTACATTTTAAATGTATCTAGTAAGGATACAGTCCGCTCGGGAGCTCGCAGCACTAGGAAAACTGGATTAAGCCCACCCCGGCAATACCTATTTTAAGCTCTATAGAGTAGGTAAAGTGAAGCAGTCTTACAGACCTTACCCCACTTTGGCCAGTTTTTTCCTGCTTTCTCTGGTTAAACTTTACTGATTGTCTCTGCAAGCTCTGCGATCTTGGGGTGGCTGAGTGAAGCCACGTGAAGCTAGCATCCTCCAATCAATTTACTGTTACTATAGCTTCTCCTGTAAACAGAAGGAATCCCCTACCTCACACCATTTTTTACTTTACTTCCCATCCTAGTTGCTAGTCCATGCAGAGCCCCTTCTGTGGTGGCAAGCTGCTGGAATTAGCCACTATTTACATCATTTGTATTTAGTTTAATTAGTAGAACTGCTAAATATGCACAATTGTTCATTCTGATCTATGCAAAGGCATGCAGAAACAGTTTGTGATATTATAAATTGGTGGGATATCTGCTGCCCTGCATAGTTGTCTGTTTAAAGCAAAGTGGCATATATTGGGGCGTATTTGGCTTGATTATCACTATATACATGCTCAAAGGCTGAGCTGAATCGCACAGTGGCCTGTATGATTTATGTTAAATTAATCTGACTGCTTGCACTTATTTTACAGTGTTTGTTTGGGATACTAGTGTGTAAATCATTGTGTACTCACTTATAGCCTCAGTCGGCTTCTTAGGAATGCCTATGCAATGCACATTTTGTTTTTTACTGTGAATGAATGCAATGCCAAAATATTAGAAAAATGTATTCACCAACAACTTATGCAATACCTACTACAAAAACAACTCCTCACTCCTACCCAACACAGATTTTATACCAGCCCACAGTACAACTGCCATCCTCTCTTTCACCAACCTAATCAACCAGAACCGAAATCTGGGCAATCTGACATCAGCCATATTTTTAGACCTATCAAAAGCCTTTGATATAGTCAACCATCCCAAACTTCTTGAGTCCCTCACTGACCTTGGACTAGCCATTAACTCACTAGCCTGGTTTCAAAATTACCTAATAGGTTTATGGCAAACAGTCAGGCGGGATATCAAACTATCCACACTGCTCTCCATTACAACTGGAGTCCCACAATGATCAATTTTAGGCCCACTATTATTTTCCATATTTATCAACAATGTGAATAAGATTACCCAAGATGCAACTGTCATACAATATGCTGATGACTCAACACTAGTCTGCTCAGCCAGCAACCATCTCATACTCCTTTCTTCTACCCAACAAGTCTTCAAAACCACTGAAGCTTGGTTTCACAGTAAAAACCTGTTACTGAACCCAAAAAAGACCAAATCACTGATCTTCAAAGCAAATAAATCCAACTTAGACACGGATTCTCTCAGTATTACATCTAGTGATGGAACCATTATCTCCTCAGACTCCCACACAAAACTACTGGGTTTACAATTGACAACAAACTGAAGCTTGATGTGCACATAAATCAAACCATCAAAAACACACACAGAAAACTAAGCAGTCTGTACAAAAATAAAACATACCTAAATCAACAGACTAAAATTACTATGGCTCAAACTCTGCTACTATCCACACTTCTATATGCTGCCCCCATCTTCACCAACCTATCCAAAACAGAAATTACAAAACTAGACACGTTACAATGAAATTGCCAGATTTGCCACAAATGCCCCCTACCATTCCCATCATTGCCGCTCACTATACCAACTAAAGTGGCTTGAACTTCAAAATCTCATTACTTTCCACCAACTAGTTTTCACTAAAAAACTCTGACTATATCCAGACAAAATGCCAGCACCATCTAATGTACTTAAAATACAGGAAAACCCAAGACAACTATGCTCTAGTAACAGGAACTTAATCAAGATCACCAGATCCCACAACTCAGCAGGAGACTGCCTATTTCCTAACTACATAGGCAGAATCTGGAACTCACTGCCCCCTGATATTACCTCAGCAAATGCTGTCATTAAGTTTAAACAACTACTATAGGAACACCTACATATCAATAGGCAATGCCCATGCCTTCTCCCAGGTTGACCCTCTACACCTGCTTTTTCCCTCAGGACTTTCTCTATGAACCTCCACATACTAATTTATTGCATGTACTACTATTCCTAATACACTAACCTCACCTACTAGCAGTTCTACTATATTCTTGAAAACTTGATGGGAAAATTATACATACTCACAAAAATTCAAGTAGAAATTACTGGTCATACAACTAACGAGTCCTGCTACTACAGTTTGCAGCTATAATACTTTTTTTCCTCTATGTACCTCTAAAATGTTATGTTTTGAACTTTGTCTCCATATGTGTGAAATAACACTGTATGTGTTTATATGCCTTTATATATTTACAAACTCTGGTGCTTTTCTCCCCGGGCTTCTGCTGAAAATGGACATTTATCCAGTCGGAATCTCCCGGTCAACAAATGTAAAATAAAATAAAATAAAAATAAAATAATGGAGGGGTAGTTGAAGTCGGCCAGTATGAGAGTGTCAGGTTGGACCCTAATATTCTCCAGGGTACTTAGGAATGTGGAGTGTGAGTCTTGGGACATGGTTGGGGACCTATAACAGGCTATGACCTGAATCACTGTCTTACCCAATGTTCACCACACCTGAAGTATCTCTGATAAGTTATGTGTGCACATCCTATATGAATATGAATATGGAAACACCACCGCCTATGGAGCTTCAGTCCAAGTTCTGTGGCAGAAAGGTATGGAATGAGATATAGCTTGGTAGTGAGGAGTGCTTTCTGCTGCCTTGAACCAGGTTTCTGTTACATCACAAATGTCAATGTTCTCCATTTTAAGGAGTGGTTTGAGTGAGTGCATTTTGAGATTTAGACTTCTAGCATTGAGCAGCATGACCCTCAGATTGCATATGTTTGTAGCTGTTATGGTGGTAATTTGGTCTTTGCAACACCACCTAAAAAAGGCACTACAGGGGTGCCAAGAGCTTTGGCCAGTATTCAGAAGCCCAGGGGTGACAGATGCAGGCCATCTCTGGCAAAGCATCAAGGTCTGTCAATCATGTTATCCCACGCATACAGATACTGGATCCCCTTAGAGAGACACCAGAAACCTAGCCAATTGTTGAGATCAATAATTTTCTGCTTGTACTGTGGTATCATTCTGGGTGATGGTAGGATGCTGCTCAGGGCTAGGGTCATACCCGCCTGGGCTACATAATCTGAGAACTCCTACACATCTCTTTTCATGTAGTCCAGGGAGGTACGTCTCAGGTCATTCACACCCACATGTACAATGACAGAGTCATATTTGTACCTGTTGTTGAGGGACCTGAGTGCATGCGTTATGTGGTGGATCCTGGCACCTGACAGGCAGCTGACTGTTACTTTCTCCTTTTCCAACCTAGTGAGTGGGACATCAGTGTGTCTCACTATTGAGTCACCTATGACTAGTGTGCTGGGCATGCTGTTTTGCCTTAGGGGCTTTGGTTGAGTGGCACACTGTTTAGGAGAGTTATGTGTCTCGTGATTAGTGTTGTGTTGTGGTCGAGTGCATTTCTGCTTTGGAGGTCTCTGCTGTTCGGGTAGATTTTTATTGAGAGCCTCTGCGAAGGTGGGTGTGTATTTGTGTTTTTATGTGAAGGCAGTGCTGATGTGTGTTCTGTAGGGCTATGTGTTCCATGTGGTGTGTTGCAAGTGTTGTCTTTCTCCACTTGACCAGCTATTCTGGTCTTGGCTGGAGAGTGCTTGGCTTCAAATTTGGATATATAAGTGCAGCTCTCACAAGTCTGAGTGTTGGAAGGTAAGAGTAGAGGGTTGTCCATGTACATGAGGCAGTTGTTACATTACCTCAGGATGCCAAAAGTTTACCAGGTTAATAGTAGAAAGCACAGGGAACTGATGTTTAGACATGCCCGGAGGGGTGGGCATTATTAATAAGTACTGGAGCTGTTTCCTTGTAGAATGCTTAGTGCTGGTAGCACCTTTGTGTGCTACAATAATTGCTACAAGAAGTCTGGTATGGTAAAGTTCTAGACTAATAAGCTAGTAAAAGTGCAGGAGAGGAGAGAACCTTTTATCTATCTATCTATCTATCTATCTATCTATCTATCTATCTATCTATCTATCTGTTGCCTGTTTAAGTCTATGTGTTTCTCTGTCTGGCTACATATATATTTCTGTGTGCAGAAGTATGTGTGTGTGTGTGTTTGTGTTTTTGTCTGCGTATCTGAGTTTGTGTGTGTGAGTGTGTCACCATTAGATAGCTAGATAAATGGATAGATGGATACATAGATATATCATGATATCATTTAATATCATTTACAATATTTGCAATAATAAAAAATAAATTAAAAGTCCTTTAAACTATGTCATGGCTACAGAAGTGCTGGTCAGTTATTTCACTGACATATTTATGACAAAGGCTTCAGCTATATAATTGTCCATACATAATAACTATTCAGTTTTATTCTGATAACCATTTTAAGTGGCATCTGTCTGATTAATGATCATAGATTAATTTAATTTGACATTAAAACAGTTGCCACAAACGGCAACTGCATGTTTGTATATACATCTATTATTGTGCCTTGGTTATTCAAAAATGCATCGTGATGGCAGCGCCCTCTGGTAAAATATTAAGAATTACTAAGAGCTTTAAATCCTTGCTCAAACTTTTTCTTTTTTGAAAAGGTTTTAGAAGTAATTATTCTGAGTCAGTATTTTAGGATACCTTCTCAAGAGGACAAACAAGCACTAGAGTAGGTGACTGTTTGATGTTACTGCCTTTACATGGTACCAGGTGTATCTGTCAATAAATCTCACAGTATGCCCTTCCTTTTTCACAAATGTGCTAGCTGGGTTTTGCAGCATCTATTTCAAACAGCTTCATATCGCTACATATACAGCTGTACTGCAGAACAGTAATCCACAGACAACAAGTTGCAAAAACTCATCTCTCTGCAAATGGAAAGATCAAAAGCAGTATAACTATAAGTCTTCAGCAAGTACAGCTTATATTTTTCCTGTAGTAAAGTCCTCCATAGTCTCCATACAGGGGTCTCTGTGATCTGCATCTCACTTCTTAATATTAACAATGAGATTGGTAAAGCTCATAAAAAGATGACTTAACCTACATGCACGGACACACACTGACACACACACACACACACACACTTACACATGCATGCAGAAAAAAAAATGCACATGAAAGTCGACATAAGCTTTGTTAATCTTTTGCTACAAAAAAATTTTGACTCAGCAAAATATTCTGCTGGACATCTTAGTGAAAACACCACCACTCTGCAGCAATTTCACTGGTGAACTGAGGACAGAATTAAATCTATCAACAATGTAACAAAATGGCACACCCCTCCTTTAGTTGTGTCTTCAGAAGTTACGCAAAATTCTGACAAGACCTCACTAAAATAATTTCTATAGTACAAATTGCTATCCACAATAGTTATCATTAATAGGGCAAGTTTATGAATGGTAAAATAATATTATGCATGACTACAAAAAGAAAAGTTAACTTTGCTTTCAACTTACACCACAGTAACAGCTAACTGTGTCTGTGTGGGACGACGTACCTCCATACGTCAAAACATTACTTACAGGAGAACTGCACCCGCAGACTCAAAAAACATGTTTATTTCATCATGGTTTAGTGTTTCCTACTTCTTAACACCAATCTGGGACTATTTACAAGTTTTTAAATATTTTTATATGTAATTTCTGAGTGTGACCTTATGAGGTCTGGCAATTTTGAAGTAATTATGGTTGTTTAGTCTGCCTCTAGGTATCCCACAGTGCAGTGCTTGTCTGTAAAAATTACATTGCACAGGCCTCTTTCTTTGTAAAGTTCCTGTCACTGCATTGATTTTACATATATACACCGTTGTCTTTCAGTCAGTTAATTTTAAGCAACATTTCATGTTGGTCAGTGACTACTTAAAACACAAACAGAACCAACTTTCAAAGTGCTTTTTACTGATGCTTCTTTTAGAATGGCTAATTTGCAGTCTTTTGTGAAGCCTGAATTGTACTACTTTGACTCATCTCCCATCCCCCTTCACATCTAACTTCCCCTAACTGTCAAAGTGCTAAGGGTAATTTGAGCTGTTACCTGCTATGATTGACAGCTCACAGCAGGAAACATGACTCATGTACTATTTCCTTGTTCTAGCCTTTACTTTCTGTATGGGTAGGGGAAGGACCAGGGAGCTGTGACATCACATCATGGGTGGGTTTTAGGACGTTCATGGTGATTCTGTGGTTTGGACTTTGTTTTTGCTGATATCAGTTTGGGGAGGGAATTGGAGAGAAAACTACCTGTATTCATTAACCATGATGACATCAATGAATGGGAGACTGCAGCAAGCTTTTCCAGGGCGGGATAAGAGTTTTTTGAAAGTGAAACCACCACACTACAGTAGGGTACTGTTCTAGTGGAGAGAAACAGTGGATTTTAAATATTTTAAATGCTGTGTTGTTGTTTATTCATAGCAGGGACAGTAAATAGAGAGACAAAGCACAGAGAAGTTGAATATTTAATAAAATAATCCCGTTGTTGTCATTTACTTTTACATTGAGGTGACTAAGGTAACAGAAAGGAGAACACATGATGTTTAACACAAACAGAGTTCAATATTCAATTTTCTTGCTTGTGTCCATTGTTGCATTGGCAACAACCATCAGACCTAAAGTATTTGTCATTAGCTTGTTTTATTTTTAGTAGCCATATTATATTGTCCTGAAAATATATGACTGACTCTTAGTTTGCATCTTAAGCAAAACTAGTGATTTTAAACTTTTCTCTGCAAGTGTATCCTGATAAGCAAAATGGATCATTCAACAATAAACATTAAAGGTTCACAGCTGAAGATATGTGGGGAAATAAAATAATTGCAACAAACCAATATACATCCAATGACGTTGAATGAAGATCTTTTCCTATCGATCCATCATGCATTTACAAACCAACACACAAAACCCACTCAGACACACACACACACACACACACACACACACACACACACACACACACACACACACACACACACACACACATGCATAAATACTTGCATAGACAGATTTTGATTATTGCAAAACAGCTACAAGTATCTGAGGGTCAAATCATTAGTAGGAGAAATGAATTTCTGGTCAAGTGCAACACTGTGCTGTCATAGTTGTGTGAGAAGAATAGAGCAAATTATGCCGTGTTTATCTCTATGATCTAAATGATGTTTAGGTGTGAATTAGTCTTAAATGAAGTTTAGAACAGTGCAATGTGTGGGCATAATATATAATTCATTTTCTTCTTTCGGCTTTTCCAGGTTAGGGGTCCCCACAGTGGATCACCTGTCTGCTCATGATTGGCAGTGGAGTTTTACGGTGTCGAGTTGCCAGCCCAGTGCCCAACCTTCCACAGAATGCACTGGGCATAATATACATAATACATATATAAAAATATATATGTATATTAAAATGCATATATATATGTATATATATATATGTGTGTGTATGTGTGTGTGTGTGTATGTATTAATATATATGTAGATGCACAGACACATACACACACACACACACACACACACACACACACACACACACACACACACACACACACTATAAGTATACACAGATAAATAGATGGATAGACAGACAGACGTGGGTCTATAGCAGTATGTATATGTCACATTTAATCCAGATTTACATCATCAAACCCAAATCATCAAATCCCAATTACATCGACTATAACACCACAGAAACCCTATGCAACTCCCTGAACAAATTAAATGTACACCTAAAATATAAATTTAAGATAACAAAACAGCAAGAAACTAATTCATGATTTGCTGACTATGCTGCAATCTCTCAAAGGAGAACAATCTCCATTTACAAATCAGGGCACATTTTCATGAAAGAGTGATTTAAATAATCAAAGCAAAATGTAAATAAATAAATATATATATATATATATATATATATATATATATATATATATATATATATATAAATCTCTACATACAGGATGAACTGGTGTATTGGCCAGCCAGACGGAGATGGGTGAGGTGACAGCATGAGAACTGAGGGGGCTGGCAGCAATAGACATTCAATGTACATTCTTCTCATGACTTGTTAACAACATGCACAAGTGGTAAGGGGTATAAGCAAAAATACTCCCCCAGAAACAATATGTTGCTGAACCAGGTATTTCAGGCCCCTTGCTGGCCCTAAACATGGGTTGCAGAAACTCCAGGGGTTGAATGGAGATACCGTAGTGGTAAGCTGTTGATTAACTAGGGAGTGAAAATTGTCAAAAGAATGTTTTGATGAAACAATTTGCACACTGATTAGCATGTGTGTGTGCACTTATGTGAGTACATGTGTGTTTAAAAATAAACAAAAACAATAAAAATACAGCACAGCTTAACCCACAGTTATATGGAAGAAATCATGGTTATCGAAAGTGAATAAAAAACATTTTGTTGATAAGCTTTGGTTAAGTGCTTTCATCCCACATCTATGGACTTCACTAGAACTAAAGTTGAAAAATAACACACATTCTATACCATAATAGTACCCCATCAATTAAACAATCATCCAATCGCAAGACATATTCCCAGTCACATGAAATGCATGCAAATAATTTATCAATAAACTCAATAACTATAGCAGAACTTTATTCAAGGTTGTAAAGTAAGTTTGCCAAATAAATTACACCCTAACACTAAAACCTATGAATGAACCATGTAATGTTATTAGGTTTAAATAGTACATACTTATTAAAAAGATATACATGTTTCAAACAATGTGTATGTGTGTAAACTTTGTGACTGTGGCATAAACAATGATACTGTAGTCACAGATAGCTTTGTACACCCCCAAAAAAGTATGTATGAGTATAAATGTGTGCTTTTACGTGAGTTAGTGCAGAGAGGGTATATGTTTATTTACAGAGGGCTGAATGCATGTGTATTGTTTGAGTATCAGATTTTTTGCAGTTTCTGCATGGTGTGTATTGATGTACATGTTTCAGTAAAAGGATTCAGAAGATCTTGTTTTGTAACAACATGCTCTACTCTATCACCATATCATCTATAAAGATTTTAAATAGTTCATGATAGTCTAAAATCTAATTATAACATTCCTATTCACCAGCATTAATTATTTAAATAACACATAAAGATGTATTTGTAATGTGCACTATAACTTATCTGTCTTAATCTCATTTGCTATGCAGATGTCATAAAGGTTTAAAAATGTGTTATCATAGCATTCTAGGGATGCACAGTGTAGAATAAACAGACTGGTATAGATTGTATGCATAAATGTAAGATAATGTTTCTGAGATCTTATGACACAAAATGAACTGATTGTGTCGGCATGCAATTTATGAAGTCTATGAAGTCTGAAACTCAAATGTATGTTATTATTAGTGACTTCAATACTTAGTGATTTGCCAGAAAACCACACATTTCATGAGGAACAGGCTAAAAATATGAGGCAAAAATCTGGACATTCTGCAAAAATCTGTACAGTTGATTGGTATGAAATATCTGAAAAGAGTTTCACATTTGAAAAAGCATGTTCAAAAAACTGCTGAATATAGTACCCATACTGTATACTTATACATCTATTACAATGTTTTGAAAAAAGGTACACTGTAGTTTGACAGTATATACAGTCAGTATATGAGGATAGAGAGTGTATATTAATTATACAGAAAGTACTGCAACTCTTGAGAAACTTCATCTTTGTAAGGATTAGCTTTACTAAAAATCTTCTTCCTGCTTCTAATCAAAACCTCATTTTCCTCTAGATTTCTGGCCTTGTTTTGCATCTATATTGAGGATTATCATAGTAATTGTACCACAAATCCTTGTACGATTCTCATTCTGGTGTTATATTTTTTTTTTCAGCAAGACATTTGAAAACAAATCTCATAATCTCTTGAAAGCATTAAATCTGAATAGTATAAATTTATTTTTATGCAGTATTACTGAATTCAAAAAATGTCACAGAATTTTTACAGGGGCTGCAGTGGAGTATGACCTTCAAATATAGAGTAGCACTGACATATTGAGTCAGTGTTTTTTAAGCTTGCTAAATGGATTTGGTACTGAAAATTACACCTGTTATACATCATAAACACATCCAAGGTATTTCATGCAGAGGTGTGCGGTACATACATACTGTGTAGGCTGTAGCATTTATTAATTTCTCCTTATTATCTCAGTCAAGACACTTTTTTCTATGTTCACTGTGATCCTCAGTTGGAAATGATGCAAACTATTAGACTTGTGCCTTCATAATGTTAGGCTGGTGGCATCATAATGATTGAAAATATGCCTGTAGTAACAACTGTCTTGTCTTGGTTCATCAAAACCTCTGATTCCTGTCAACTAATAAACAACAATATAAATATATTTATCAAAGAGATAAGAGCAATGAATACATTTTAGCAAGAGATCCTACTTCCTATCATAGTTAGCCTTAGTTTTTTCACTTGCAGCTTCCTTTTCTTATTGCCATAGCTTGTTTAGTGCACTTACAGATATAGTAAACTATCCTCCTCAGTATAACACATTATGCATGACATACTCAGATGCATGAAGTGATAAGTGGTACCACATAATATATTTGTCATTTAGTATGGTCTTCTCTGTAAAGATAAATCACTAACTTGTGTCACAGGAGGGAAATTAGTTAGTTATTTCAGTTATAAGAAGGCTAAGTTAACCTACTGGTAACTACAAGCCATTAGACAAAGCAATCACACCAGTGCCACCTGT
The DNA here is from genome assembly GCF_019279795.1 of Protopterus annectens. Classification (NCBI taxonomy): domain Eukaryota; kingdom Metazoa; phylum Chordata; order Ceratodontiformes; family Protopteridae; genus Protopterus; species Protopterus annectens. The sequence goes on from NC_056735.1 coordinate 128,157,694, forward strand.
AATACGAAATGTGGGGTCAGGCAGAGCCAGAGATCTGTAGAGCTCAAGCTAGAAGACTACTTCTCAGAAGTGCATTGGGGTTCATAAATCAACTTCCACAGCAAACTTGTCCTCACTAGCAGACTGTTATTTGAGACATTAAACAGGTGTGGATATGCAATATGTAGTTTCAATGCTTTCCAGTTTTGCCTGGATATCACATGTCAGAGCATAAGGAAACCTTAACCTTTTATAACCATGAACTATAACAAATACATTAATAATTTGCACTAGCAATATGTCCTAATATTCTGCTCTATCAAAATCACCATTACTTCATTGACATCAACTTCACAAATTCCTCTTTAGATTTCCCTGGATACACATAGTTCACAAAGTTCTTCAAGTCACCACAACACTTTAAATAATATAATCCCAAGTCATACTTTCATTTTTATTAGCATTATTTACATTCTTTTACAGAAAATTACAGCAGTATTGCTCCATCACAGAAACACTGACATAAACAGACCTTCAAAATAATAGGCAATGGAGGTGTCAGAATACTTATTAAAACACAGATACTTATCTCAGTGTCAGCAGTATGGGAATGTTTGCTAGAAAAGGGATAGGATAAACGCAGAGACAGTTATAAAGTGCATGTTGCATAAAACAGGATGAATATTATCACAGTTCATTTCAGAGAATAGAACTGTGTGATACTAGACATGTTGACAGTTTGCAGATTTTAGGACAAAACTGAAAAATTAATGTGCAACAAGAAATACAAAGTTATTTCGATAAGCAGATAAACTGGAACCATTGATTCTTTTTCTGACTATATTATGTGGTACTCATGATTTGTGCAGTATCATGGCAACACAGATACAAAGCAATGGAGGAACAGTTTCTAATACAAGCTCAGCACTGCTTGCAGCCTACCCACTTACCTACAGAGGAAAAAAGTCTTCATGCCTACCTGCCTGCCTCTTTGGTACACTGGCCAGAGCTTACCTATTTTTAAAGGTGCTGTGAGCATGCCTAGGTACTGAGGCAGGCAGGGAAGGAGAGAGAGAACATGACAATATCAAACAAATATCCTGTAGGCTTTTGACAAGCAGTAGCTCTATAACCTGTTTTATTCAGTAGACTGCAGTCAACATCTGGCTTATTTCTTCAGAGAACCACGTTTATTCGGAGAGAATCGATACAAATGCTCTTTGGAAGGTAGGTTTTACTGTTGCAGCCAAGTCTTTAATCATTTACCAAGTGCATTAGAGATATTTTGTAGTTTTATGTGAACTTTGCAATTTAAAAAAACAAAAGTTTCATCTTTTGCACTGACTAAAGTTGTCATTTTGCTCTGCATTGCTTGTTAAAAGAAAAACTTATTTCATGTTAGAAATGTAATATATTGACTTCATTGTTCCTTGATTAATGAGAAGAGCTTTCAGAATAAAAGTTTTTTAAAATCTTGTCAAGATAGAAAGAAAGGCTTTTGTGGTAAATGAAATCTTCAGCACCACCTTATTAATACATGCAATCGCAACCTTAACCTTGCCCCTACACCTTTCCTTAAAAAAAAAAAAAAAAAAAAAAAAAAACTTTCTGTAATGCAACCACCAAACAAGACAGGCTAATACACTTACACACATCTATGCATCAACACATACATACATATGCAAATAAATCTGTCAGCTTACATAGCCCTACCCCTAAAACACACATACACACATTCAAACATGCACTACATCTATCCACTTCCCTAGGTCTTACTGTAATCCTAACCCACAAAACTTTAACACAGAAACACACACACACACACACATATAACATTTTATGATATAGCATACATCAAACAAAATGAATATTTGATACATAGAACTTTTAAACAAATGACCCTGCAAATCATGCTACTGCACGCATAAGAGTGTGTGACAGAATGAACAGACCTTGTACTGAGATGTGTGGCATTACTGCAGCTGCTGCTGTTACTTACAGATACATGGTATCTACTACTGCCACTTACAGACACATGCTGGGAATTGCTGATGATACATGTAGATATCAGGTATATGATGCAGTTAGTTTACTTGGTATATACTGAGGCAAGGGGTGTGTATTAATAACAAGACAAAACCTGCAGAGTCCCTCAGAGTTTCAGTAAACCAAATGTCACACAATTAGCCCAAAAAAACAAACACTGTAAGGTTCTAATTTACTAATAAACTGTTAATACAAAATATCCAGGATTGGATTTTTCACTTGCTTTACTAAGTTTAGGAGATTTATTTTTTAAGTTTTATAACAGTTAACACCATTACTAGGTTCATATTGTTTCAAATCTAGGGAGTGTTTTTGTAGAGACATTCCACTGAGAACACCTGTTGGAAGGTTTCCTATAGTGTTTGGGTATGTATTAATACATGTACAGTGTACTTATACTAAAACTTATGGACATGCTGCTGCCCCATATAGACATGTGGTATATACTGAGGCATGTCATGCATTCTTACATTACCACTTATGGACGAATATACATTGCCACCCCTACAGACGTGGTATATACACTGGGGCATGTCATGTGTTCTTACACTACCAATTATGGATGTATTCTGTATACTGCTACCCCTACAGACACACGGTATAAGGCATATGATGTCTACTTATACTCCCACTTATAGACATGGGGTGTGTACTAATGCTGCATGTTAGGACATGTGGTGTGTATTAATGCTGCCTATTATGGAAATGAGGTTTGTATCAATACTGCCTGTTATGCACATGTGGTGTGTACTAATACTGCCTGTTATGGACATGTGGTATGTAATAATGCTACCTGTTATGGACATGTGGTAGGTATCAGTGCTTCTTGTTATGGACACGTGGTATGTACTAATGTTGGCTGTTATGGACAAGTGGTATGTAATAATGCTTCTTGTTATAGAAATGTAGTGTGTACTAATGCTGGGTGTTATGGACATGTGGTGTGTACTAATGCTGCCTGTTATGGACATGTGGCATGTATAAGTACTTCTTGTTATGGACATGTAGAGTGTACTAATGCTGCCTGTTATGGGCATGTTGTATGTACTAATACTTCTTGTTATGGACATGAAGTTTGTACTAATGCTGCCTGTTATGGACATGTGGTATGTATAAGTACTTCTTGTTATGGACATGTAGTGTGTACTTATGCTGCCTGTTAAGGACATGTGACATGTACTGATGCTGCTTGTATGGACATGTGGTATGTATAAATACTTCTTGTTATGGACATTTGGTGTGTACTAATGCTGCTTTTTATGGACATGTTGTGTACTAATGCTGCCTGTTATGGACATGTGGTGTATACTAATACTGCCTGTTATGCACATGTGGTGTCTATGAATACTGCCTGTTATGGACATGTGGTATGTACTAATGCTTTCTGTTATGTACATGTGGTGTGTACTAATGCTTTCTGTTATGGACAAGTGGTATGTACTAATGCTTCCTGTTATGGACATGTGGTGTGTAGTAATGTTGCCTGTTGTGGACACATGGAATGTACCAGTGCTTTTTTGTTATGGACATGGGGTGTGCACTAATGCTGCCTGTCATGGACTTGTGGTGTGTACTAATACTGCCTGTTATGGACATATGGTGTGTACGGCTGATGCCACTTACAGACATGAGTTGTGTACTGTGACATGTGGTGTGTACTGATTCTGCCTGTTATGGTCATGTGGTGTGTACTAATGCTTCCCATTTTGGACATGTTTTGTGTACTAATGCTGCCTGTTATAGACATGTACTTTGTACTAATGCTGCCTGTTATGGACATGTGGTGTGTACTGCTGATGTCACCTACAGACATGTGTTGTATACTGTGACATGTGGCGTGTACTTACACTGCAATTCCTGCTGCCCCTTACAGACATGTGTTATATGCAAAGACATGTGATGTGTACTTTTATTCCTACTTATTGATATGTGGTCTGTACTGCTGATGCACTGTACTTTTACTCCCAGTTATGGACATGTGGTTTGTACTACTGAAGCCCCTTACATGCATGCATTATATACTGAGGCATGTGGTGTTTATTAATACATGTGGTGTGTACTAATGTTTCGCGTTATAGACTTGTGGTGTGTACTAATGCTTTATGTTATGGACTTGTGGTGGGTACTAATGCTACCTGTTATAGGCATGTGATATGTACTAATACTGCCTGTTATGGACAATTAGGGTGCATTAATACTGCCTGTTATGGACATGTAGTGTGTACTAATGCTGCCTGTTATGGACATGTGGCATATACTAATCCTTCTGGTTATGGACAAGTGGTGTGTATTAATGCTGCCTGTTATGGACATGCGGTGTGTTCTAATGCTGCCTGTTATGGACATGTGATGTGTACTAATGCTGCCTGTTATGGACATGTAGTGTATACTGCTGCTGTCACTAAAAGACATGTGTTGTGTACTGTGGCATGTGGTCTATATTTATACTTCCACTTAAGGGCATGTGGTATGTACTAATGCTTCCTGTTATGGACATTTGGTATTCATCAGTGCTTCTTGTTATGGACATGTAGTGTGTAATAATGCTGCCTTTTATGGACATGTGGTGTTTACTAATGCTTTCCTGTTATGGACATGTGGTATGTAATAATGCTGCCTATTATAGACATGTAGAATGTATCAACACTTCTTGTTATGGACATGCAGTGTGTTCTGTTATAGACATGTAGTGTGTAATTATGCTTCCTGTTATGGACATGTGTTATGTACTAATGCTGCCTGTTATGGACATTTGGTATGTATCAGTGTTTCATGTTATGGACATGTGCTATGTACTAATGCTGCCTGTTATGGACATTTGGTATGTATCAGTGTTTCATGTTATGGACATGTGGTGTGTACTAATGCTGCCTGTCATGGACATGTGGTGTGTACTAATGCTGCCTGCCATGGACATGTGGTGTGTACTAAAAGTGCCTGATATGAACATTTTGTGTGTACTGCTGATGTCACTTACAGACACATGTTGTGCATTTTGACATGTGGTATGCATTTATACTGCCAATTATGGACTTGTGTCCACAGAGAATTTCTTTCCTGTTTTTTTCTTAATGAAAAGAACTGCTGCTTAAAGGAAACCTGAACATATACATAAATAACTATCACAGAGCATCCTCGTTATTTCTGCTTGTATAAAAACATTGCCAGTGGTCACCTAGAATATGCTGTCAAGCATAATTTAAGCCTCTATGTCAGCTATAGCAGTCATTTCATTAGTTTTCAGTTCCTCAATGCTCCACTCTGGAAGTATATCATGAATGTGATTAGCTTCTCAGCTAATGCAACCCCTGAGCACTAACTTGGACTCAGTGAATCTTTATTGCATGAGTCAGTATAAAAGAGGGCACGATCCTCTCTTTTGCATAATATTAAGAGGTACTTTCATGCACTTGTGAGAATTTTCATATATCTAAGAATTCTATAGTGCACTTTTGTGTGTGTGGGTGTGTGTGTGTGTGTGTGTGTGTGTGTATGTGTGTGTGTGTGTGTGCATATGTGTGTGTGTTTGTATGAGTATGTTTTTGCGTGAATGTGTGTGCGAGAATTTTTGCATATGTGCATTAAGGAAAATGAAACTATTTGCACAGTGTTACTTAGCAACATTATTCAACTCTGGCTTAAAAAGAATTAGATTTGTTTTTATAGTTTTTAATTATCAGTCTTCCTTCTAGCTATTTAACAAACTGCAAATTCACCTGCACCTTAAGTAATCTTCTGCAAATGCAATTCTCATACCAAAGCAAACCATTTTGTACATGGATGACATAAAGAATTACTGCATAAATTAGGCATAAAGCATGAGTTTCTGTTCCACAACAACATACTCTCAATATTTCACTATAGACCATCTGTGATAACTGCAGATGACAGCTGTACTTCAGTGACATCATTCTTTGGATTTATATCCCTAAGTCATTATTTCCAAGTTAGTACCGTTTGAAAAGCATGCTGCATCCCAAAATGACAAATGGCTTCAGCACATAGAATTGTATATCAGTTTGCATATATTTTTGTCTTCAACCACTAAGAACATGCTTTAAATAATTTCTCGTCTTGTTCTTCAAAAACAACTTTTTTAAATGTGACAACAGTCAACTCTGTACAAATGCAAATACAAATGGAAACAATGTAGCACTCTCTAGATAATCAGCATGCCAGCACAAATGTCATTTGTATTTTTATGTCTGCAGTAACACTATGCTGTAGTGAAACACAAGGCAGTTTTGCAAATACTGAGAGTAGTATTCATATTTACTGATCTTCTTTTTTTAAAGGCTCAAAAAGCTGATGGCTGTATATTATCACATCATTCAAACTTATGAATAACATTTTTTGCCACATATCCAAATCTATTTAAAATGCAATGCATTCAGTAACATTAAACATGTTAATAAAGTAATACTAGTAAATCAGCACTTACCATATTTATGGATGACACAGGTCCAATGCTGTTCACATAAATGTCAACGTCTATGATGGTTGGTTTTACTGTTAAATAAAATAGTAATGGATTACTGTTTCTATATCAAATATAGACTCTCATTGTTTCTGATAAAATCCAGTTTCTACAGATTTACATCTTTTATAATAATAATAATAATAATAATTTAAATTCAGTCATAAATTTCTGTAATTTATACCATAACATTTGCTTTACTAGCCTGCTCTGCTAGTCTTGTATTACTTTATGTACATGTGTTGTGTGAGATACAGAACCTAATTTAAATTGAAAGTTATAAGTTGCAAAATATGTCAGTTTGCACAAATGATTCATACGAGTTGCATTGCAGAAAGTTCATTATTAGAGTAAGCAAGCAGCACAGTCTTTGTGTGCTGTTTGGCATAGCCTTATCTGCTTGGTTAAAAACATTCAACATTCTATCTCACCGTTAAGTATGGATTTACAAACAAAGCACATACCTGTTGAATTTACAAAGGGAGTAGTGTGTCTCTCATATGTCCATAACATCTCAAATAATTATGGAAAAATGCTCCAATTACATTTCAGACATACATATTATTAATTGTATCATTGTACAGCACTTGCCCTGTTGATCTATCTGCAGTAGTAATCTATCTCAGCTGACATCTTAATGACAATTTGTTTTATTTTTTTATTTTGTTTATTTGTTAAAGAACTCTGTCCTACAAAGCATAAGGGTCTATTTTAGAAGTTACTCAGAAACCCTGTCTTACTAAATGGCTTGCTCAAAATTAAACTGCAGGTAAAGAACTCTATGCGATTCAAACCAAAGGCATTAGGAATCTGTGTTAAACACCAACATTATACTATGGGCCATAACTTTTACTCTGTCAGATAATGCTTTCTAGTTTATTCCTCCTCTTGTCAGGCACAAATAGATATATAACACAGGCATCCTTGTAACTACCCAGTGGAGTAACAAAAGAACTACCGCAGTTCATATTCTGAGACAGAGAGAAAGAGCGCTAGAAATGGAGAGAATTATTTCAAAGAAAGCAACATGAAGCGATAAATGTAGAAAAATAATTTCACAAATTGAGAAAATGACACCTAATTCAGTTAAAACAGAAATAGTATATTTTATAGATGCATAAAGGCAGGAATACTGTCATAAAAATGAATAGTGCAGAAAAGAATGAGGAAAAACAAAACAACTAAATTAATATCCCCACTCATTATTCGGAAAGGAAAATATGGGTGAGGGTTGGGGCCTACCAAAAGCACATAGGAAAGGGGGTGTTGATGACATTCATTTCATGTCAGTAAGGTAAAGGCTAAAGGTGGAAAAGGGCCTGATGAAATTATACTAAAACTCATTAAAAAATAAAAGAGGGACTGGTAGCTATACTACATAACCTTATTAACAGATCACAAGGGGTTCCTTTTAGATGAACAACTGCTCAAATTGTTGACTGGCAAAACATCGATCTCAGAAAATGGAATGGTCAAACATCAACAAGTGTGGTATCTGGGATCTTGGTACAACTGGAAGTGGGGTTTTGCACTTGGGATGCAGGGAACTTGCCCCCTTGTAAACAACAGTTTAGGTTTTGGTGTGGTGTTTTCATTGTTTCCAGTGTTTGCTCTTTTGGGATTGATGTTTTGCTGGTCAACACTATGAGAGTTAATCATTTAAAATAGATCCATAATACACTGATAAAGCTTTTTTCTGTCTTACCTGCTCCATTTTGTTTTTGAAATATTTGCCTAGTGATTTTGTTCTTTGTGAGAGAGATACAGTTAAATTATCTTGGCTCATATTTCACATTTTCTTTTTCCATTGTTTAATCTAAATTGTCTCCTGAGTGATACTTAAATACAAAGTGATGCTCTGGGCCTTTGTCTTTGTCTGAAAGATTTCAAGCCTGCATAAGGTATAGTACTGCTGGTGATTCCCTGCTGGGTGAGAAAGCAAACCTATATTTTTTGTCTTTGATTGACATAGCTGTTTTCTGTCTAACCTTCTGCATTTTGTTTTCTGTTTTAAAATAAAATCTTAGCCTAATGATTGTATTCCGAGTAAGAGACAATGTATCTAGGCTCATATTTCACATGTTTTTCATTGGTTAATTTGAATTGTCTCCTGAGTGATACTTAAATACAAAGTGAGCTTTGGGTCTTTATCTTTGTCTGAAGGATTTTAAGCCTGCGTAAGGTATAGCACTGCTGGTGATACCTTGCTAGGGTGTCCCACCCACTGTCAGTCTTCTTTTTGAAATAAATAATATTAAAATTCCCACCCTATTTTAAATTGAGCTTAATAAGGTCCTCCCTTTCTACACTGCTGCAGATATCTTTAAATTTTTTATTTGAATTATTTGCCTTTTTTATGCTTATATCGAAAAAGTACATTTTGCCTCTTATTGTCTGCTGTACTGATTTACTTCATCTGAATTCATTACCTAGTTAGCTGTTGAGAAAAGTAGTGTATTTTTACAGTCTAGCAAGCACTTGTTTCCTCATCAAGGTCAGTGGATTTTCCTTCTAGTGCGCTAGGAGGTAGCCTGGTCTGTCTAGGATGAGGAAACACTTAAGATTTCTGGATGTAGTTTTATTAGCTGGAAAGGTTAATAATCAGCTTATCTTGATTTTACTGCCTTTATAAACTCTGTACAGTTGAGTGGCTCCTGGTCCATTTATACAAACGGAAGTACTTTTATTGAATAATCAAACTTATGAGCTGTTTAAGGTACACGTTGTATCCATATCTTTAAGTTTGTTTGTGGTAGCACTTCACTCCGGAGACTCTTTTACTGTCTTTTTAAATTAGGAGGACTGGGATTATTCATATAGTGGCTGTAAGTGTTTACCTGGTCTTTCTGAGCTGCAATACCCACAGAAGGGCTCTAAGTATTTTTTTTCTTTGCACTTCTCTTATATACTGTGACTGTACTTCAGGAGTTTTAAAAAACTGTACTGTTTGCTGCTGTTTTGCACTGTATTTTACTACTGCATTTGTTGCACTTTGTATTTCATACCAACTGCTGCTTTTACTTCATTTAAGAAAAGATCTGGCTCTACTGTTTTATTCTACTGCTATTATTAATTCAAGAAAAACTCTGCTGCTTGTTATATTGTTGCTTATTTAATTTAAAAAAAAATATCCGGCTTTTTTTGTTGTTCCATGGCACTTCTGTTGGCCATGCTATAGACTGGATTCAGAACATCTGAATTCAGTTCTCTTTGTAGAGTGAGCACTAAAAAAGGACATCTTTTTTGAAGAAGCCCCCCTCTGTACCATTGTTACAAGAACTTACAATAGCACTATCTAATTGAAATTTACTGGTTAAGGGCTCAGTCTGTGCTATTTCATTGGTACAGGGCTCAGTTTGAGCTTTTTCTTTGGTTTATTTGTATTAGCTGCTATGCTCTTTCTTGTGTGTACTGCCCCACCATGAAGAGGAGGTAACTCTTGGTGGTTGTAGATGCAAAAGTACCAGAAGAAGCATTTTCCCTTAGAAGTGGCTGTTATCTAGCAGAGCAGTTCTTGAATAGCTCTCAGCTCTTCAGTGAACCACGCAGCAGACATTTTATCTCTTACCTGTCAATATCAAACCCTATAGATTGCCTCTTTTATAGACCTCCCACTGTACTCCTCATAGGTTAGTCACCCTAAAATAGCTCCCTGACTGATAAGGAGAAAAAAATGGGGTTATCTGCTGAAATACCAGGTTCAAACCTTGCATTATGGACCATTGATTTCTCTCGGTTTCTCCTGTCAGCCTGGTGTCATTTTAATGAGATTCAGTTCTTATCAGCCTGAGACGACATGGTGGATAGACCACGCTGCTTTGCCAGAGATGTTACCTGTAGGCTTTTGGTTGCTGGCTAAGGCACTTGCCTTCTCCATAATGCCTTTTTAGGCAAGATCACAACAAAATTCCCAACATGAAAATATCAAGCACAAAGAAAAAGGGTCATGTTGCTAAATGCTAGGAGTTTATGTCAGAAACTACACTTTCTGGATGTACTCCTCTCCCTGGAAGATGGTGACATCTGTGCAGTCAAAGAAATCTGGCTCAAGGCCACAGAAGGTATCTCAGCTTTACAAGGCTATAATGCCTTCCACACTTTCAGACTGCAAATTGAAGATATGAAAACCAAAGGAGGTGGAGTATCTGTTTTCATTAAAACTAATTCCATCTCTAGACTGGTTAGACAAGAAAACTCTATGGAGCTACTTCAAGTCCAAATTATCATGGGTAAGACTCCCTTTTAGGTCATTGTCAGTTACAGATCCCATTCCATGAACCAAGATGCCTACACAGCTTGTTTAAACTTACTTGCACAATAGTTCCTGGACTTTGTTAACTCAAAAGCCCTGGAACAAATAGTGCACCACCCCACAAGGGGCTCCAATATTCTAGATCAGGTCCTCACCAGTATGAGTGATGAATGCAACGCCTCAAGTGTAGGACCCACACTGGTTAAATCTGACCATAAATCAGTCATTTCTGAAGTAGCAATAGCACCAGCACTCCCAAAGAAGAAGTCAGGCTAAAAAATGTCAACAAAGCTAACTATACCCTCCTAATGGAAGTATAATCAACTTCCAAGCTCCAGCTTCCACAGATGGCATTGATGGCTATACTAAGGTATACACTGATGCCCTGTATAAACATCTACACAAATCAACAAACACAGCTGTGCTGGATAGGATTAAAGGAAGATCACAAGAAGAAACAAATCACCTAGTAGATGTCTAGCCTTAATAAATTACAAAATAAGCGAAAGAAGCTGCAGTCTAAAAATTCAAAAGTGACATCCCAGAACTAGAAGAACACCCTCCTCAGCCTAAACAAGCAAATAAGACAACTCATAAAATCTTCAAAGAGCAGCTATGAGAAAAATTTAGCAACCATAGCCAAGAATAACCATAAGGCATTCTTCAGCTATGTCCATAACCTAAAAGGTAGGAATCAGACGTGTGCTGAACCAATTGTGGATGGCATCACAGACACTGACCCTGCAGAAACTCCAAACCTGCTAGCAGACAGGTTTGGTGAAAATGTCAACCCCACATCCCCCCAAGCATACCACAATCCATGTCTTCATCATCTTCTCCTCCCTGCATCTCCAAAGAGCAAGTCATCAATGCTCTGTCCACGGCTAAGCACACAGCCTCAATGGGACCAGATGACATTCTGGGCTGCATTCTAAATGTCCTAATACAAGAGATAGCTACTTCATTAGGCACTCTATTCAACCACAGCCTGTGTACTGGCTTTGTTCCCATTGATTGTAAAACAGCAACTGGGTAACTATTGACCCATAAGTTTAACCAGCCTCATCTGTAAGGCAATGGAATAAATCATCATGGACCTCATAAATAAGGGTATAGGTGACCTCCAAACCCTGGATCCTTCACAGTTTGGTTTTGTCAAGGGGAAGTCATGCTGGCTAAACTTGGTGGACTTCTTAGAGTATGTGACCAGAGCCATGGATGAGGGCAAAGCCATGCACATGGCCTATATTGACTTGGCCAAGGCCTTTAGCACTATTCCACATTTGGGCATCATTGACAAACTAACCCAGTTGAATATCGACCCCTATGTTGCCAGGTGGGTTGCAAACTGGCTCGCAGATTGACAACACTCAGTCAAACTGTGAGACTTTACTTCTACCAGCAGACCTGTCACCAGTGGTGTCCCACAAGGGTCAGTGCTGCCCCCCCTCTTGTTTGGCATATACTGCTCAGAAATATAGGCTAAAATGGAGGTGGTGTGGCTAACCAAGTATGTAGATGACTACAAATTAGGTGCTGTCATTGAATCCCCTAAAGATGCCAGCGCACTTCAAAAGGGGCTTACACAGACCAATGATTGGTGCCAAAGCCATGGTCTTAAACTAAATGCTAAAACATGCATCATCATTCCCTTTGGTAAAAACAATGGCCCTGGTGATTATAAAACAAACAAGGATACCCTAAGTACCAATTCAGTAGTGAAAGACCTGGGAACACAAGTTGACTGTGACCTCAACTTTGACCACCATGTGTCTGCTGTGGTGAGGAAGACATTTTACGTTGCTTACCTGATTAGCAAAGGCATCACCTCAAGAGCAACTCCCCTGTACTCATACCTCTTCAGGCCTATTACTGAATATAATGCTCTCTTTGATATGTACCATACCAGACACCTGCAACAACTTGAGAGACCTTAGAGATTTCTAACTAAGAAAATTCAGGGTCTGCAGCACATGTCTTACATGGTCAGACTGAAGTTACTGTCACTGTACTCAGTAGCATGTAGACTAGTTAGAGGTGACTTATGTCTGGTTTCGAGGGCTATCTCTGACCCAAATCTAATAGAAATGCTGCACATCTCTAAGTGAAATGGGACTAGAGTCAGTCATTCCAGGGACCTCAATCTAGCCTGTGATATAAACAGGGCCTGCTGGAGAGGCAGATACATCTCTCAGAGGTCGCTACTTCTCTGGAATAGGCTTCCATTCCATATCACGCAGACCACCTCAATGAGCCTGTTTAAGCGCAACTTGGACAACTGGAAGGGAAACCATAAAGTTCTCCAAGGGATTTCCCCTGTTTCTCTTCTGGACATGGGTAGTCCTTACTAGAAAAACCTTGGGCATAGACAATGTCTCTCATCTTGTATTTGATTGGGGTTTAACAGCTAGGCTTGTAAAGACCATCAGGACAATGGCCTAGTAACATCCTATGATGAGAGGATAGTATCATAGAAAACTATAAAAGAGCAAATGTAACTTTCATTACTAGGGATCAGGATAAAGGCTAAAAGCTACCCTCCAAGTCAGTCTGGCATCAGATGTAGGAAAACATTCTAGCATCACTGTTGAATGAAATGATTTCAGAATATCTGGGAAACAGTTGCACACTGAAATAAAAGCAGTATTATGGATTCCCAGTAAGGTGTTCTTTCCATAAGACTCTAATGTAGTTCTTTGACTAGCCAACCATTGTCTTGGTCAGGAAAGAGATCAAGGATGCAGACTACTTAGATTTCAGTAAAAATATAGCACATTTCTGTAAATCTGCAAATTTAACATTGATTTTGCAATACAATTTAAACAATTAGCACTACATACTGTGCATAAGTTCATGCATTTCAGTTTTTCACTATAAAATGTTCATCTGTGAGAATGATGGGTACCACTGTGTTTTAGTACTGGAGCTGGCCCTTTGCTATGCCTTTTTAAGTGACGACCACAAACAAACCAAAAAGCTAATGAATAAACAAAAATAGCGAAAATAAATTGGAACCAGCAAATAAAATCAAGACGAATTTAATAAGCACTTTCGGAAAAGCTGATACTTTTCCTTCTTCAGACATCTTGCAACACAATTAACACACCTTATATAACCTAACTTACAACTTAATTAATATTAATTAAGTGCAATTAACGAATTCATCAAAGACAAAATTGAAACAATATATTAATTAAAGCAGAAATTTAAAACTTTATGGAAGAACCATTAACAGCAAAGAAAGCTATCAGTTGCCTTCATGGTTCTTTAAAATACAGATTTAAAATTATTATGTTGTTATTATGAATTCATATAATAAGTTTAAATTAGAATCACTATGTAAGAAAAATTACTAAAAGGTAACAGATACTAAATAAACAAGCATCCACCAAAGCCGAGGAACAGCAGACACTCATAAAAAACCCCATTATAATGGACAAGACTACAAAGACATGTTTTTAAAGACATGTTAAACCATACTGTCAAACTGATCGCATGATTTTGATAAAAATAGCATTAAACTTAAATTTACACCTAAAATAGAGTATATTAAATGTATTTATTATAATTATATAGTTACATAAATTTCATAATATTAACTTAACTACCTATATTGTAATTATGAATATTCTGTTTATAACGTCAAGCAAATCACCTCTTCATGGCTAATTTCTTTAAGACACATTTAAGGGACACAACTTCGTTAAGCCCTGGTGGAGCATACGCTGTTGTTCTAATTTGCCAACATAATTCTTGAATTTCCAAGTCCAATTGCCATGGGCTGCCTTTAGGATCAACTAAAACTTGATGTAACACAACAAATTTAAAACTATGATCGGGATAGTCAACTAAATGCCTTGCCAAGGCATTAGTGCTATCTTGCTTATTGATCGCGTATTGATGCTCATAAATACGCTGCTTTAGTTCTCTCTCTCTATTTTACCTATGTAAAACGCGGTGCAACTTTGGCAAATAATGGAGTAGACAACAGCTTTCGTTGTACAAGAATATCTCCCCTGAATTTTGTATTGCTTATTTCTAAGTCTCACTTGATTGTCAGGATATACAAACTTACACTGACGGCACGCTCCACACTTAAACATACCTTCATTATTGACCTTATTAGATCTAATAGGACGCTCAAGTAACATTTTAATGTTGGGACCCCTCTTATAAGTGATTTTTGGTTTGTCACCTAAAAGCTTACTCAAACCACTGTCTTCTAATATAAGAACCCAATTTTTATTAATAATTTCTCTAATCTGATAACTGTCTAAACTATAAGTACACAGAAAACTAGTACAAAAATCTTGGACAACTGACAACGCAGTGTCACTTCTTAAGCTATCATTGTCAACTTCATCTTGAGATGTAATATGACCTAAAAGAGGCTTAAAATGTCCTGACTTCTGCTTGCTAATCACTTCTGATGAAATTTTCGTTATAAAAGAAACCGGATAACCTCTTTTGATAAACATAGATTCTAAATGTAGACATTCATCTAAGTCACATTGATTTTGCAATACAATTTTAAAAATTAGCACTACATACTGTGCATAATTTCATGCATTTCAGTTTTTCGCTATAAAATGTTCATCTGTGAGAATGATGGGTACCACTGTGTTTTAGTACTGGAGCTGGCCCTTTGCTATGCCTTTTTAAGTGACGTTGCAGAAAGTCATGAACAAAATGGTCTGTTTTGCTTACTACACAAAATTTAAAATTAATAAGCTAAACAATTCATCAGGGAAGTAAATTCTCCCAAAGGAGTGCATTGTTACACAGGAAGAAACAGCAGCAATGTAGCAGTTTGTGAATAGTAATACCAGATGAAAGCAAACAATGTGAGCGGATAGCTGGGAAGAATGACATGATACAGAGGAAGATCCAGCAGGAGTAGAAAACAAAATAAAATATTAATACAATCAGTAGAGAAGCTAAAGCAGGGCAAAGACGGCAACTGTCCCAAGTGCAAAGTGTTAGGAGGGTACAATAGGCTATGCGATCCATCATTCGGACTCTCTAGTGCATACACGCTTTTGAAAGCTAGTTTTGCATTAGTGGTCAAACATGAGTGCTGCAGCTCTCTGTTTGGAGCAGTTAAAAAAAAAAAAAAGAATGATTTTCTTTTTTCTATGTAAAACCTCAGCGCTGTAGTGCTTTATGAAGGATATAAACTGTAACAACTAAATTTGTAGCAAGCAGTTTGAAACAGATTAAAAAAAATTCCTTCTTTTTTTGTTACTAAAATGTATGGAAGGAGGGTCAGGACAGTGTGCAGAAACAGGACCTGATTAGTTCCTGAATTTCAGGAGATCCAGGTACCAGTGTTCAATTCAGAGAGACATGGAAATATGCAACTTATGATCTCTTGTTCCAAGTGGCTTAGGAATGTCTCTGAATGGCTAGTTAGTTCCATAGTGCTAGTAAAATAATATGGTTCAGTGCAAGCAGCACAGTTAACTTATTTGGAAACCTCCATAGTGCGTGTGTGTGTGTGTGTGTGTGTGTGTGTGTGTGTGTGTGTGTGTGTGTGTGTGTGTGCGCGTGTGTGTGCGCATGTGTGCGTGTGTGCCTGTGTGTCTATGTGTGTGTGTGTGTGTGCATGTGTGAGCATGCGTGCATGTGTGTGCCTGTGTCCATGTGTCAGTGTGTGCCCATGTGCGCGTATATGTCTGTGTGTGTGTCTGTGTGTGTGCATGTGTGTGCCTGTGTGTGTGTGTGTGTGTACCTGTGTGCATGCGTGCATGTGTGTGCCTGTGTGTCTACGCGTGTGCCCATGTGTGTGTGTATGTCTGTGTGTGTGTCTGCATGTACATGCCTGTGTGCCTGTGTGCCTGTGTGTGTGCGTGTGTGTGTGAGCATGCATGCATGTGTGTGCGTGTTTGCATGTGTGTGTCCGTGTGTGCCCATGTGCACGTGTGTGTATATTTATGTGTGTGTGTCTGTGTGTGCGCGCGTGTGTGTGTGTCTGCGTGCGTGTGTGCATGTGTGCATGTGTGTGCCTTTGTGTGTGTGTGTGTGTGTGTCTGTGTGTGTCTGTGTGTGTCTGCGTGTACATGCCTGTGTGTGTGGCTCATTTTTAAACAATTGCATATGTAGAGATTACTATGTTTTACATATGTATAGAGATTGGATAATATAATCTCCTAGTTGTCATTTAGTATGGTTTTCCTGCATTTTAAACACAAAGTGGGTTTTCGAAGAAGGTTAATGCTGTCACGTATCACTAACTTCTGCAAGACAGTATTTTTAATTCTGTCCAGTCTGCATATAATGCAACTGCATGTGCATCTAAATAATGTTTATCCGTATATAGCCTTATTAGGTGTAACTAAGAAAGACTTAATGATGGTCTGCTTGTTCAGAGGTAACATCAAGAATAGGATGCATCACTAAGTTGGTGCTAATTTTGATCTCAGTCTCCTTAAGATCTTAACATTGGGAAATAATCCCATTTTCAGTACTTAAATACGCTGCCTGTTAATATGGATCTCAGCAGACACAACCTTAGAGAATGTAGATGTGGCTCAGTGGTAGTGTATATCCTTTGGATATAGGAGGCCCTTGGTTCAATCACCAGCATCTGCAATCACAACTTTCTCACAATCTCAATCTTTGTGATAATTTATATTGAATTATGCTCTCTCTGCAATAATGCCTGTATGTGTTACATGATACACACACTGTCTCAGCATGTTTATGAGCACAACTGTGACATACAGTCAGAAGACACAACTGATACTTTCCATAAGCATTCCATTTTTAATAAAAATACAAACATTTTTGTGCAATTGAAAACTTAGATGTGAAAGAGGAGCTATAAAAAGTAGTAGCTTCATGGACAATTGCTCCTAGATAAAATCACAGCTGTTGTCTGAGCAATGAAATCAGCTTTAAGAGTATTCTAAAACTGAGTCCTTTAAATAACTGTGGTACAGGCTAAATACTTTTAAGTATACAGTATCAACTATTTATTTATTTAATAATGTTTATTTATTATTAATTAAAATATTTTACCCACTGTGTATATTCTTTTTTTTTGTCTTCCCATGCAGCTGACCATCAGTGTGTTCCAATTCTACATCAGGTCTCCCTACACTCCCTAAACTCCCTCAGACTCCGTGTACAGTGTTGAAATCAATAAGGGAATTCAGACATACTGAGAGTGCAGTGCATTCACTTCGATTGGGGGTGGGTTCTGTTAGGACCTAACCCTTGAAACCTTGATCCCCTTCCTCCCTTGTGTTCACAGATTTGTATCCAAGGGGCAGACATGCTAGTGTGTTGTCCCAACTCTGCAGCAGCAGCAGCACTTCAGCTAATATCCCACCACCCAGTCTTTGGACCATGCATCAGCCTACATCCCAAGCCTCCATTAGGGATCAGACATAGGGAACACCTAGCTACCATCAGTACCCCCAGGATGGGAATACCCACCCTCCCTGCCTCTCTCGTTGTCAGCAGCACAGACATCTGTGCCACTACTTAAACTTGGGTCCCCTGGCCATAGTTGCAGTGTTATCCTTCTGTGCCACAGTGCTGGCAGTGTTTATATTTTTCTGGTATGTATGTCAATAGTCATGTAGAGCTCGTGGTTTCCACATAAACCAGGTGTTTTAGTTAAAGCAATTGTTCTGTTGATGGCTCTGTGACAGTTATGTGATGAAAGATTTAAATCCTACTTTTATTGCTATTTTTTTAATAATACAACTCTCGTTTTGATTTTACCATCAGTCTTCAGATGTTTTTAGTTTGGCTTGTTTGAATGTAACATATTTGAGCTTTACACTCTAGCACTTATGGAGCTCCTGCAGTATTTCAGAGCAAGCAGTTAGCAGTTGAAAGAATAAAAAAATATGAGTAATTGAATGCATGTGTGACATCCGGCTATATCCCACTGGACTGCCACCAATAAATGTGACATCCTTTACTATCCCAGATTAGTAACTAAGGAGCCTCAAAGAACTCATTGATTTCCAGCCACAATCTAAAGTAACAAAAAACATTTAATAATAAGTAAAATGTCTATAAGAATGTAAATCAATAGCTTTCAATAAACACTAGAATTTAATCACCAAAAATGTAAAATTAAACTGTAGGATAGAAATCCATCATTTTAGAAAAACTTTATCTTAATAACTAAGCTTTACTAATCTAACTAGAGAATACTGTCTTTAATCTAATCTATCACATAACAGCAAGACAATGCTCCTTCCTTTACCAGGGTCAAAACAGTAGCACTAATCCAAGCTGTCTCCTGAGAAGCAGTTTCCAGGCCTTACAAGTAATTGCTAGTCTCTAGAAATGGCTAGGAAATAGTGCCCCTCTTCTTTTACTCTCATTAGGAACAAAAGAGAAGCATGAATTCCTAACTTATTCCTCAGATGTTGTTTATAAGCTACCAGTGATTGGAAGTCTTGGCCAAAAAGTGGGACAAGCAATTCTTAATAGTAGTTAAATAGTTAAATAATAGTTAAAACAATTGTTTGGTAGATGGCTGTGTGACAGTTATGTGATGAAAGCTTTAAATCCCACTTTAATTGCTATTTTCTTAATAATACAGCTCTTGTTTTGGATAATACACCACCATCAGCATGGTGATCAGGGGTGGGGAAACATTAGACACAAGGGTTAATTTAGCAATGATGTGCCACAATGCACTGCTGGCATTGTTACAGAAACTGGGGTGGGCCAGGGAGAACACTAGCCACCAGGGATAATGCCGCCAATACCATTACAGGGTTCTGGGGTGAGGCATACAGTAGACATCAGGGATAACATAACAGTGTAATTCCATAATGGCACCAACATCAGTACTGGGCATTATACACCAAGGATAATGGCACCAATATCAGAACATGGACTGGGGTTGGGGGAAATGCCAGACACCACAAAATCTACACATGGCATAAGAGCACTGAATTTACTACAATTTTCTAGTGGGAGATACAATAGCTACCAGGCATAAAAGACACTTGCAGTAATGACATTTCAGCAATTAGGGGATTATGGGTAGAAGGACTGAATGGAGGGCAGACAGGTCAAGGACACGTACGCAGACTGTGATGTGTCTGTGTGTGGAGGGGTGGAGTGTCTGAGGGGGAATGTCAATGCAATGATCTGCACATAGCAGTAGTAATTGCAACTCAAAGATATGCAAATTAGCTGATAATGACACTTTCCTCATTGTTGTCAACATATCTCGGATTTGGAAAATACCAAGTTATAGGAGCAGGGCCTTTTTAAAAACCTTTCCCTGTCTACTTTATGTTAAATAAAAAAATCAGCTCCTCCCTCAGATTATCAAGACATAATTTTTTTCAGACCAGAAATTAAATATTTACTAACTTGTCGTTAACATTTACCTTTAAAACTCCAAGAACAAAATTAAATTAAATACATTTTATTTAAATTACAATTTATTTTGCTTTACATTTGTTTTATTTATAAATAAGAGAAAATAATTGTTATAATGCAAAACTGTAAACCTTAAATGAAGAATTCTAAAGTTGTCTCACAACAGCAGCAGTCACAGGTCACTGGAAGCTGTAAAAGATTAAAACATCACCCAGTCTAGTTGCAATAATTAGTAAATGCTACTTCTTAGCGTCTTCCACTGATCACTTATACTTAACCCCTTTTCAGTCAGAGCAAGGAAGAGAAAAGCAATATAATTCATAGCTTCTCCTAATCAATTATTTTTAAAACTCCAAGAAAACATAAAATACAAACACATTTTAGTTGAAACAAAGTGATAAATAAGAGCAAATTAATAGAAACAAATCAAAACTGTAAACTTTAAATGAAGTTTCAAAGTAGCCTCAGAACAGCAGCAGTCACGTCAGTGACAGCTATGAAAGATGAAGTTATTCAGATACAGTACAGCTATGTATACATTCACACAAAATACTCCATGTACAATCTAACCTACCTACCTAACCTAACCCTAAATCTAACCAAAAACAGAAAAAATTAGACCACATACAAACACACACATGATTTAGATCCCTAGAGCATGTGGCTAGATGGGGTATTGTTTTCTTTAGGTGGAGCATGTCCATCAATTCTGGGTTGGACATGGCCTTGTATGTCAAGCAGAGATCACCTCTGAGTAGGCGGTATGCAATCGAGTACAGCTGGAGTTTCTTCAGTCGAGCTGCATAGGGCATCTGTTTGAAGCCAGTGATCCTCTTGGTGAGGTACTACTTTGGTCTTTCCAGCTGTTGCAGGTGTCTTGTAAGGTACATCCCAAATGGGGTGTTGTACTCTATGATGGGCCTGATGAATGATGAGTAGAGGGGCACAATGACCTCTTTTGATCTGGATGCAAACCGTTTTGTGATTAAGTGGGCCACATAGAAAGATTTTCTAACCACTTTGGCATTGTGATTGTCAAAGGAGAGATTACTACCTACTTGGGTCCCCAGATCCCTTATTACGTCTTCTGTATTTAGGGGACTACCACCTATGTGGTAGTTTGTGGGTACTTTATTTGTTCCAAAGGGGATGACTATGCACTTTTTGGAATTTAGCTTGAGGCCATGATTTTGGCACCAGGTATCAGTCTCAGTGAGACCCTTTTGGAGGATGTCTGTGTCAGCCAGAGAGTCAATTATAGCCTATAGTTTGCAGTTGTCTGCGAACTTGGTCAGTCATAGTCCTCCTGTGCTTGCCTGTACCTCTGAGAAGTATATGCCAAACAGGAGGGGTCCTAGGACTGAGCCCTGGGGAACACCACTTGTAACTGGTTTAGAGTTGGACCTAGCTCCCGCAACTCTCACCATGTGGGTTCTGTCCGTGAGCCAGTTGGCAACCCATCTTGTGACGTAGGGGTTTATGTTCAGGCTGGTGAGTTTGTCTATAATACCAGAATGGGGAATGGTGTCGAAGGCCTTTGCTAGGTCTAGGTAGGGTGTGCGTACCACCTTTCCCTCTTTTATAGCCTTGGTAGCTGTCTCAAAGAAGTCCACCAGGTTTAGAAGGCATGCTCTGTCCTTAACAAAGCCTAACTGGGTGGGGTCCAGTGTTTAGAGGTTCCCAATGTCTCTGTTAATGAGTTCCATGATGATGCACTCCATAGCCCTGCAGACCAAGCTAGTCAGGCTTATAGGGTGATAGTTCCCAGGGTCTGTTGTGGCTCCACCTTTGTGGAGTGGAATAACCGTTGCTGTGCACCACTCTATGGGTACGTAGCCTGTGGAGAGGCTGAGTTTGAACAGTGTGTTTAGGTGAGGGGTTAGTTAGTCTTTGAGCTCATGTAGGATGCAGCCTGGGACACCATCCGGTCTTACTGATGCTGTGTTTTTGGCTTTGGAGAGGTCTGTTTTAACCTGAGTATCTGTGATTTCAGGGGTCTACATACTTCTGGTATGGTTATGGGCCCTTTTGGGGTGAGAGGGTGGTGAAGTTTGCACTGAACCTGTCTGTCAGGATGTTGGCGATATTGGTCGGTTCAGTGTATTTTGTGCCATTCTACACTAACTCTGAGCAGATCTGAGCATTGCCACTTAGATTCTTGACATAGCTAAAGAATGCCTTGTGGTTATCTTTGGAGTCCTTGGCAATTTTTCTTTCGAAGCTTGCCTTGGGTGATTTTATGAGGGATCGTAGTTTCTTGCTGATACTGATCAGAGATGTATTCCATTCTTGGGATTTTACTCTTTTCTCTACTAGTCTCCTCCTCCTATTGTATATCTTCTTTATGGCAGGAGTCCACCAGACTGGTTTCCTTTTCTTGGAGGAGTGAGTCTTGGTTTTGCTTGGGAATAGCACAATCCATGCATTCTTGTATTATGTATCATGTATGTGTCATGATTGTTCATTGTATTTAAATAGGGAAGGAAAGTGAGAGTTTAACACAGATACAGTTAGATAGCAGCTTAGTGTTGTAATGGAGTCAGAGCAGAAGAGGATAGTTGAGGGTGATGTAAGTAGGATAAGTAGGGGGTAGGAGCAGTGGGATTTCTGGGGGTTGCAGCAGTTAGTGCAGAGGGGTGATTATGAGTGGATAGGTTTATGGATTAGGAATTGTGAGGGTCCTAGTATGAAATAGGTAGCCTGTGAAGAGTTGGGAAAGGTTATATACTTACTGACAAGAGGTAGGTAGGAGAGAGCAGGCCTTGAGATATAAAGGTAGAGGGTGGGTGGAAGGAGGCATGTGGGGAAGAAGGTGGTTGATAGGTAGTAGGGAGGGAGGATGAGATGGATACTAGGATGATGAAGGGAGGGTGAGAATGGTGTGAGGAGACAAAGATGTGTGCTAGGTTCAAGGGGGGAGGTTGCAGGGGCAAGTTATGAGGTGGGTAAGGTAGTGTTTAAGAGAGATCTTGAAAGTGTGGGTCTGGAGAAGGCTTCTTAAGAGTCAAGGGAAGCTTGTTCCAGAGGATGGCTGGAGAGTAGCTGTATAAGTTCTGTCATGCACATCATTAGCGTTGTTGCCTCACAGCAAGAGGTTCTCCCGTTCCATTCTCAGCAGGAGCTCCTTCTGTGTGGAGTCTGCATGTCCTCCCCATGGTCGAGTGGAGTTTGAAAGACATGCTTAAAATTGGCGTGCCTTCATTGAAGGTTGGGCACTGAGCTGGCACTTCGGCACACGTAAAAAAAATCTACTGCCAATCATTAGTGGACTGGAGTTCCACTGTGGCAACCTCTAACTAGGAAAAGCCGAAAGAAGAAGAAGAAGAAGTAGATTTGTAGCAGATGTTGATCTGAGCTCCTAAGTGATTGAGTGGGAGTGTAGAGGGAGGCCAGTGAAGACAGACTTGGACAGGAGGATGGTTTGTTGAGAATGGAGTGGATAATTAGTAGTTGGGTAAGTTTGAGGTGGTTTGGAAACTAAAGCCAGTGTAATGACTTGAGGGCCAGACAGTGGTGAGATTTGGGTGGTATGTTTGCAGCAAATCTAGCCACTTTGTTGTAGGTAGATTCAAGTTTAGAGAGAAGTGTAGACTGGAGTTTAGTATAGATCTGAGCACTATAGAAGGGGATGGGGAGGAGGTAGACATTGGCTAGAGTTATTCTAGTTTCAGGAGTGAGATTTTTTTTTATTTCTATAAAGACCACCAAGCTTTTGATGGTTTTTTCTTAATACTGTGGTGAATGTGAAGGTCAAATTTCAGCTGGTCATCTATGATTACTCCAAAGAGCTTGGTATGGGTTTCTGGAGCTATTATGGTGTTGTTGAGTGAAGAGATGATGAAGGAGGATTTAAGCGAAGAGTTGGATTTTAGGAGAAAGAGAAGTAGTTTAGTTTGTTTGGGGTTAAATGTGAGATGGTGGTGAGTTAGCCACGTTTCGGTGTGGTTAAATGATGTTTATGTGAGGGTTAGTACTTCAGTTGGGTTATTAGCTATAGATATAATGGTAAAGTCATCTGCGTACGGTATGAGAGATGACTGGGGACAGTAGTTGTGGAGTTCATTGGTAAAGATGTCAAAAAAGGAGAGGTCCAAGGATGGAGCCCTGTGGGACACCTGTTTTAATAGGGAGAAAGAG
Organism: Protopterus annectens; assembly: GCF_019279795.1. NCBI lineage: Eukaryota > Metazoa > Chordata > Ceratodontiformes > Protopteridae > Protopterus > Protopterus annectens. Next base: position 128,181,945 of record NC_056735.1, read on the forward strand.
CAGAGAGCCATTTGACAGATTGGTGCTGGTCTGAGAGGTAGCTGCTAAACCAAGAAATAGTTGGGGAAAGGTTAGGTTGAGAGTGTGTTGAAAGAAGGATTGGATGAGAGACAGTGTCAAAGTCTTTGGACAAATCAATGAATAGAGAAGAAATTAGTTTGTTGTTGTCTCTGGCTAGGGAGATGGTATTGGTGAAGGAGATGAGAGCAGTGAGGTGCTGTGGTGTAGATGAAAGCCATGTTTGGTAGGAGTGATCAGGTTGTGTTGTAGGAGGTGGGCCATGATTTGTTTGTGTACACAGTGTTCTAGGACTTTGGAGAGGGGAGAAAGTATAGCAATGGGTCAGAAGTTTGAGAGTTCTAAGGAATTGCCACCTTTGTGTATAGGAATTGTATAGAATTTTTTCCAAAGAGTTGGAGCCGTTGATTCTGTGATAGAGTGGTTAATTAGGATGGAAACTGGGTATGCTATGGATGGTGCAGCATGTTTTAGGAAGAAAGATGGTAGGTTGTCTGCTGATAGGGAGCAGGGTTTGAGCTTGAGGAGAAGTTCTTTAATGTTGCTAGTAGGGACCGTTTTTAGGGAGAGTAGGGAGTTATCTTGAGGTATTGTAATGTGCGGGGGGGGGGGGGATCTGCATTAGTTGACTTATTGTGTTGATGAAATAGGTGTTAAAGGAGGAGGCAATTTCGAGGGGTGAGTTATTGGACCAGGGGTTGATGGATTACCTGGGTGGAGAATTTGGTTGATAGTGTTCCAGAATTTTTTAGGGTTACGTGATTGTGAGGACTGAGGCTGGTGATAGAAATTCTTTTTGTCTTGATTAATTCATTTTTTTGGTGAGATTTCGGAGTTCTCTGTAGGTTTGGAAGTGGCACAGAGATTTAGTCTTGGACCAGAGTTTCCACGCAGAGTGTCTTGTTTGTATGAGAGTACAGGTTGCATACGTTAGCCAGGGGGAGTTGTGGGATTTCACTCTGACAGTATGTGGAGGGGCAAGGGAGTTGAGTATGTTGAGAAAAGTGGAGTTAAAGAATGAGATAGCATCATCAAGGGGTAATGTAAAGTGGGAGGTCCAGTTTATTTGAGAGAGGGTGCAATTGAATGTGTCAAGGGTAAAAGTGGATAGTTTTTAGGATTCTTTGTATTTGTGGGATTTGGGGATGTGGGGGGAGATTCGGAGGGTTTGTATTGGGCAGTGATCACTGATGGAGTCAGGTAGTGTTTCAGCATGAGGATAGAGGTTGGGATTGGTAACGAGGATCCAGTCAATGATGAAGCTAGAGTTGGTGGATTTGTTAAGGAATGTGGGAGAGGAGATGAGCTGGGTGAAACCATTTATGTTTATGCTGGTGGAAGGGGAGTTACAGGTAAGGGTAAGCCAATTAATATTAATGTCACCCAGTATAATAGTTTAATTGGGGATGTGGTCAGATAACCAGTTTCAAATCTGTTTATAAACATGTATAATATCAAAATCTTTATGAATGTCACATAAAACTGGCTTTTTCTCATCATCTTCTTTATGTATAGAATTTACCATCTCTTTAGTCTTGAGGAATAATTCTCAGATTTCACTGCTTGTCGCTCAATCGATTTCCTCCTCAATTAATGACTTTAGTAGTAGCAGCCTTTTCAAACATATTATTTTCAGCTGTATTTTTAGAATATAGCTAATGGGTGCCAATACTGTGACTTACTTTACTTACCTGTTTTCATTAAGTACTTTATGACTCACTGTTGTCATGATGGTTGAGGTCTTCACCTCCCTTGCACAAGGGTCAAGCCTGACCTTTGGCCAATGCATGTGTAAACTTTGTGTGTTCTTCCAGTGTCTTAGTGGGGTTTCCCTATCTCCCCAAAAACATGCTGTTGTTTCCACATCAAAACTCACCCAAAAAAGTGAATGGAGTCATGGGCATCAGCACAGATTCTAGGTGCTGCCTATTGGGGAGGAGTTGTATAGACCAACCGTTTTAGCCATCAATTATGGTGCGCAGTGTCCTTTAGACAGTAGAACACCAGCTCAAAGACTGCATGCCATCTCAGGTCTAGTTACTGGACAGTGTGAAAACAATTTGTCTTTAAGGGATTGTATCTTCTTATCACTTTATGACCATAAAAAGTATTTATTAGTCTTTAAATACTTCCAAGAGATCATTGTTGTGTTCCTGTGAAACCTTTATAACAATTGTATCCTATCCCTTCAAGCATTAGTTTTGAATATGATTTTTAAACATCTTTAATAAATCTCATTTTAAAAAATAGCATAGCTATGCATACATACATATATAGAAAAGAAAACAAACCACAGTAATATTTTTTGTCATGTTCATCAAATTACGTTTTCTTTTCAGCAATTATTATTCACTCAAACATAACATTATGGCAGCCAAGGGTATGTCGGAAGAGACTAAACAAAAGATACTACAAAAACTGGGAAACTGGAAGTTCTTGACAATAGATCAATATGGATAGTGAGATACACTCATTGAAAATTACTTTGTCAGACATATTTGTATCAACATGAGGAGATACTGAAGATTAATGAAGAGTTGAATGATTTAATTTGGGAGGGGAAGAGGGCCAGAGTTAAGTAGGATAAGCTGATCCTCTCCATTGGAGAATGTGATTTAGGAATACCTGATTTGATGGGATTCTTTTGAGATATGTAGTTAAGGATCATATACATAACACAAACAGAAGATAATACATAAAACTAGTAACAAATAATGGTGAAACAGATTTCATTTGAGAAACAAGGAATGAGCAGAATTTTATAGGTCAGTCTTTAAGCAGAATAACAACAACCATACAGAATATTATAGTCACAGAATAGCAGAAAGTATTCTAAGAACTAAGCCAACACAGGAATGGAGAAAGCAATTTTTACGTACTATGTACGAACTTCATCATCTCTGATGAAGTTCGTACATAGTACGTACGAAAAGCGCTTAAGAGTTTTTACAATAAAGAGTGTTCACGGACTTCCAGATTGCCATTTTTTTAATTTACCAGCAGTTTTCGTTGTTTTTGAGAAAGCAATTTTTACCAATAGGGATGACTGCATATACAAGCTTAAGAATAAGGAAGTTGGGACTGGAATTTACTGGGGAAAATTAGCAAAAGAATCAAGGTATTGAGATTAAATAACTACAGAGTGAAAGGTGCTAGAGTGAGATAAGTGCATGCAGAAGTTTAGCCTGCAGGTTGGAGTCTGCCTTCCCTACCAGGGACTGATAACAGAGTACATGAAAAGAGAAGGAACATATGAATGTAACAATGTAAACTTAATCCATCATCGGATTCAGACTTTAGTCATTTTATATTCATATTTTACTCTTTTTCTTTATTATTCTAACATAACATTGCTACAACTCTTGACCAAATATTTTTTGCTTTACCATATGCAGTAATCAAATGCTCACTGACTATTTTCAAGATTCCTTCATGTGTATAAAATTCTTTGCCTTTATCATTTACATGGCAAAAGCAGCAAGTCCTTTCTTATTTTATTCAATTTAATATTCGGTTTCTTTGCTGAATAAACAATTGTCTCCATGAAAATTCTCAGCTTTACCTAGATGTTCATTATTTAGCTCCTTCAGTAATGTAATTATTTGTCTTCATCTTCTTCTCTTCCCTCTTTCCATTTCATTACTTGCATCTTCAGGTATTCATCTACGTCCTACATTGTAAATAAAATTATCTTTCGCCTCTAAATGCGCTGTGTGCTCAGTCAAACTCTCACAAAGCAAACATCACTTTCTTCATGTTCTCTACACCATCTGCCTTGCCCTTGACATATTCCATGTCATTTATTTTTATTTACTTTATTCTTTCATCTTTTTTATATATTAACATATTCTATCTCCAGTATGCAACTTTCAAACCTTCATGAGCTTCAGTTTTTTATATCAGACATTTCCTTAGGTTTCCTATCTCTTATAGTCATGATAAAGTCTCCCATCCATATGGCTTTCAAATGTACCATTAAGAATACATTTAATTTTTTTAATAATTCCTTTCATCCATCTGAAGTTAAGTGTGCATAATATGCTGTTTTACGATGCTTTTTCATGTCTTGTACTGCATACCTCCCTGGCCAGTCTACTATAAGCCCTGTTATTTTTACTGTTTTATTTTCTACAGTTTAAATAAGTCTTGCCCTTTTCCCCATAATATTCTATTTCTCTAAGCAGCCTTTACATGCTGTACTTGATTACTTTTTATTAGACTTGCATGCAAGAGAAAGAATTCATTATACCAACAATATACTTAACGTAGACCCAGTACTATTTACATTTAGATAGGTCAATGCAAGGTTATCCAGTACTATTTACATTTAGATAGGTCAATGCAAGGTTATCCAGTACTATTTACATTTAGATAGGTCAATGCAAGGTTATCCAGTACTATTTACATTTAGATAGGTCAATGCAAGGTTATCCAGTACTATTTACATTTAGATAGGTCAATGCAAGGTTATCCAGTACTATTTACATTTAGATAGGTCAATGCAAGGTTATCCAGTACTATTTTCATTTAGATAGGTCAATGCAAGGTTATCCAGTACTATTTACATTTAGATATGTCAATGCAAGGTTATCCAGTACTATTTACATTTAGATAGGTCAATGCAAGGTTATCCAGTACTATTTACATTTAGATAGGTCAATACAAGGTTATCCAGTACTATTTACATTTAGATAGGTCAATACAAGGTTATCCAGTACTATTTACATTTAGATAGGTCAATGCAAGGTTATCCAGTACTATTTACATTTAGATAGGTCAATGCAAGGTTATCCAGTACTATTTACATTTAGATAGGTCAATGCAAGGTTATCCAGTACTATTTACATTTAGATAGGTCAATGCAAGGTTATCCAGTACTATTTACATTTAGATAGGTCAATGCAAGGTTATCCAGTACTATTTACATTTAGATAGGTCAATGCAAGGTTATCCAGTACTATTTACATTTAGATAGGTCAATGCAAGGTTATCCAGTACTATTTACATTTAGATAGGTCAATACAAGGTTATCCAGTACTATTTACATTTAGATAGGTCAATGCAAGGTTATCCAGTACTATTTACATTTAGATAGGTCAATGCAAGGTTATCCAGTACTATTTACATTTAGATAGGTCAATACAAGGTTATCCAGTACTATTTACATTTAGATAGGTCAATGCAAGGTTATCCAGTACTATTTACATTTAGATAGGTCAATGCAAGGTTATCCAGTACTATTTACATTTAGATAGGTCAATGCAAGGTTATCCAGTACTATTTACATTTAGATAGGTCAATACAAGGTTATCCAGTACTATTTACATTTAGATAGGTCAATACAAGGTTATCCAGTACTATTTACATTTAGATAGGTCAATGCAAGGTTATCCAGTACTATTTACATTTAGATAGGTCAATACAAGGTTATCCAGTACTATTTACATTTAGATAGGTCAATGCAAGGTTATCCAGTACTATTTACATTTAGATAGGTCAATGCAAGGTTATCCAGTACTATTTACATTTAGATAGGTCAATGCAAGGTTATCCAGTACTATTTACATTTAGATAGGTCAATACAAGGTTATCCAGTACTATTTTCATTTAGATAGGTCAATGCAAGGTTATCCAGTACTATTTACATTTAGATAGGTCAATGCAAGGTTATCCAGTACTATTTACATTTAGATAGGTCAATGCAAGGTTATCCAGTACTATTTACATTTAGATAGGTCAATACAAGGTTATCCAGTACTATTTACATTTAGATAGGTCAATGCAAGGTTATCCAGTACTATTTACATTTAGATAGGTCAATGCAAGGTTATCCAGTACTATTTACATTTAGATAGGTCAATGCAAGGTTATCCAGTACTATTTACATTTAGATAGGTCAATGCAAGGTTATCCAGTACTATTTACATTTAGATAGGTCAATGCAAGGTTATCCAGTACTATTTACATTTAGATAGGTCAATACAAGGTTATCCAGTACTATTTACATTTAGATAGGTCAATGCAAGGTTATCCAGTACTATTTACATTTAGATAGGTCAATGCAAGGTTATCCAGTACTATTTACATTTAGATAGGTCAATACAAGGTTATCCAGTACTATTTACATTTAGATAGGTCAATACAAGGTTATCCAGTACTATTTACATTTAGATAGGTCAATGCAAGGTTATCCAGTACTATTTACATTTAGATAGGTCAATGCAAGGTTATCCAGTACTATTTACATTTAGATAGGTCAATGCAAGGTTATCCAGTACTATTTACATTTAGATAGGTCAATGCAAGGTTATCCAGTACTATTTACATTTAGATATGTCAATGCAAGGTTATCCAGTACTATTTACATTTAGATAGGTCAATGCAAGGTTATCCAGTACTATTTACATTTAGATAGGTCAATGCAAGGTTATCCAGTACTATTTACATTTAGATAGGTCAATGCAAGGTTATCCAGTACTATTTACATTTAGATAGGTCAATGCAAGGTTATCCAGTACTATTTACATTTAGATAGGTCAATGCAAGGTTATCCAGTACTATTTACATTTAGATAGGTCAATGCAAGGTTATCCAGTACTATTTACATTTAGATAGGTCAATGCAAGGTTATCCAGTATTATTTACATTTAGATAGGTCAATACAAGGTTATCCAGTACTCTTTACATTTAGATAGGTCAATGCAAGGTTATCCAGTACTATTTACATTTAGATAGGTCAATGCAAGGTTATCCAGTATTATTTACATTTAGATAGGTCAATACAAGGTTATCCAGTACTATTTACATTTAGATAGGTCAATGCAAGGTTATCCAGTACTATTTACATTTAGATAGGTCAATGCAAGGTTATCCAGTACTATTTACATTTAGATAGGTCAATGCAAGGTTATCCAGTACTATTTACATTTAGATAGGTCAATGCAAGGTTATCCAGTACTATTTTCATTTAGATAGGTCAATGCAAGGTTATCCAGTACTATTTACATTTAGATAGGTCAATGCAAGGTTATCCAGTACTATTTACATTTAGATAGGTCAATGCAAGGTTATCCAGTACTATTTACATTTAGATAGGTCAATGCAAGGTTATCCAGTACTATTTACATTTAGATAGGTCAATGCAAGGTTATCCAGTACTATTTTCATTTAGATAGGTCAATACAAGGTTATCCAGTACTATTTACATTTAGATAGATCAATACAAGGTTATCCAGTACTATTTTCATTTAGATAGGTCAATGCAAGGTTATCCAGTACTATTTACATTTAGATAGGTCAATGCAAGGTTATCCAGTACTATTTTCATTTAGATAGGTCAATGCAAGGTTATCCAGTACTATTTACATTTACATAGGTCAATGCAAGGTTATCCAGTACTATTTTCATTTAGATAGGTCAATGCAAGGTTATCCAGTACTATTTTCATTTAGATAGGTCAATGCAAGGTTATCCAGTACTATTTACATTTAGATAGGTCAATGCAAGGTTATCCAGTACTATTTACATTTAGATAGGTCAATGCAAGGTTATCCAGTACTATTTTCATTTAGATAGGTCAATGCAAGGTTATCCAGTACTATTTACATTTAGATAGGTCAATGCAAGGTTATCCAGTACTATTTTCATTTAGATAGGTCAATGCAAGGTTATCCAGTACTATTTACATTTAGATAGGTCAATGCAAGGTTATCCAGTACTATTTACATTTAGATAGGTCAATGCAAGGTTATCCAGTACTATTTACATTTAGATAGGTCAATGCAAGGTTATCCAGTACTATTTACATTTAGATAGGTCAATGCAAGGTTATCCAGTACTATTTTCATTTAGATAGGTCAATGCAAGGTTATCCAGTACTATTTACATTTAGATAGGTCAATGCAAGGTTATCCAGTACTATTTTCATTTAGATAGGTCAATGCAAGGTTATCCAGTACTATTTACATTTAGATAGGTCAATGCAAGGTTATCCAGTACTATTTACATTTAGATAGGTCAATGCAAGGTTATCCAGTACTATTTACATTTAGATAGGTCAATGCAAGGTTATCCAGTACTATTTACATTTAGATAGGTCAATGCAAGGTTATCCAGTACTATTTACATTTAGATAGGTCAATGCAAGGTTATCCAGTACTATTTACATTTAGATAGGTCAATACAAAGTTATCCACTACTTTTCATTTTTATTTTATTTTCAGTTTTCTTTTAGTCAACTCAGACATCATTTTTACTGCCCCAGCCTTCAGTACCCAACGTCCATATGGGGTCTAGCAGCTACTCTCCAACCCCCCCAACTTACTCAATTTTTTTCTGGGGCTGGTCATGGCTCCTGAGGGTATCCTGGGGGCTTAACTCATCTGCTCTTCAATTCAGGGGTCTACCTACCCCCTACCATGCTTGTTGTTTAAGTCTGAGTGCAACTACCCACTTTGGACCCTAGACCCCCCCCCCCCCTTAAGAAGCATATCTATGAACATTCTGCCACCTGGGATGGACATGTCCATCCCTTCCCTGTATGAGCTGCTAGTTGAACTCAGGCTGGCCAGGATGTACTCAGGGCTTTAGCTCTCTACCCCACTGGAGTGGCTCAGATTTTCTTTCCAGTTTTTTTTTTTTTTTTTTTTTTTTATCACTCCTTTCTTCTGCAGTTAGACTGTTTTTACCATTTAAACTTTCTGTTCTTCATGCACCTCCCTTTTCATTTATTTTTAGCATTTCAGTTGTATTTTCTTTATAAATTACTTTTATAATTCCCAATCCATACTGCCCACTCATACATTTTCTTCATCTTTATATAACACCAATACTGTCATCACTTATTCTTGAGTTTTTACAATACTTATTTCCATGTTAGTATTTATATCATTCTGGTTTTGTGAAGCTCTTCCTCTTCTAGTGCTTCACAATCAAATGAAAAATGTTTGCTGCTTCTAAATTTCCTACATACTAGAATATACTTTTGTTTTTGAATAACCCATTTCCCTACATTATTCCTGTTTCCTTTTATTACACCCATGGATCAAATGTCCAGAACATCTACAAAAGTAACAATATTTTATTTGCATTGAATATCTTGAGTTTCTTTGCAACCAAAAATATTTACAGTATTTTCTAAATGGACAAGTTGATTTTCTTTAACCAGTAAGTCTGTTCAAACCAAGCACCCTCCATTCCAAGTTCCCTTTCGGTCCATTAATTTGTTTTTAATATACACCGTTCTCTACCTTATTCTGCTATAAATGTATTTGTATGTCTTCCTTAATTACATCATCGGTTCTAAAGAGCAAAAAAGTCATTTCCATTATTGGAGGAACACTTAACATATTATACTCATTCAGCAGTTTCAAATGTTGCTTAGCACCAAACACATTCACAGGCTTCACTGCCCAAGCCAGAGACTTAAACAATAATATCCATAAACTTCTTGGACTGTAGAATAATATAAACTCAGAATCCCAACCACTAAATCGCACTGTACAATGCAGTTATTCTGTCAAACACTGTTTTGTTTTTTACAAAAAGTGTCACCAGAGCTCTAGTTATTTTCAAACTTTCAGTATTTCTTGATTTGCTATCTGCAATGCTCTTTAACCCTGCATCAAGCTTTGCATGATAATGAACTCCAGCTATTGATTCTTGCTTTCTTTTGCTCTAATGGCAATGTTGTTTTAACATGCCAGCATGAGATATTTCTTCTGCTAAACTATCTACCCTTTGTCTTCCTTCCATGTGCAGCTCCACACTCATAGCAGATGAAGACACCAATGTATAATCTATATTTTCATCTGCAATTTTACATGCTTCTTCTCCACTAAATTGCTGCATTGTTTACTGTTGACACATTTCAAATCAGATTTTTTAAACATCTCTAACACACATAGGTTCATAGGTTGGTACTAGGCTTTCGGCCTGAGGGCCTATACAAGCCTAGCCATAACAATTCCCTGGATATTTCTTCCCGCACTATTTACTTCCCTGGACCCCTGTCTAGCAGGGTGACTGACATGATCCCTGGAGTAATTTTCCTATCTCCCATCCAGTCGTCAAGGTTCCTTTTGAAGAGCGCTAAGGAGGCACTCTGCTTGACATGTATGGGCAGTCTATTCCAGAGTATGGGGAGTCTCTGGTTCAGGAACCTATCTCTCCAGCATGTTTTGTTCATTGCAATGACAAGGTTTAGATCCCTGGAGGGTGTGGCTCTGAGGTATTGGGATTTCTTTAAGTGGAGCATGTCCAACAGCTCAGGGTTTAACATGGCCTTGTATGTTAAGCAGAGATCACCTCTGAGTAGATGATATGCCACAGAGTATAGCTGGAGTTTTTTAGACGGTCATATAGGGCATCTGCTTTAGGTCTGTGATTCTTTTAGTGAGGTATTTCTGTGGCCTTTCCAGCTGTTGCAGGTGTCTTGTGAGGTATATACCAAATGGGACATTGTACTCTATAATGGGTCTAATGAGGGGATGAGTACAGTGGGACAATGACCTCCTTTTTTCTGGATGAAAAGCCCTTAGTGATGAGGTGTGTCACATAGGATTTCCTGACTGTTGTGGCGATGTGGTTATCGAAGGTGAGACCACTGTCCACCTGTGTCCCTAAGTCTCTCATCACACTTTCGGTGTTTAGTGTACTGCCACCTATGTGGTAATTCATGTGTACATGATTTTTCCCAAAGGGTATAACTATACATTTCTTGGCAGTAAGCTTGAGCCCATGGCTCTGGTACCAAGCATCTGTTTCTGTAAGGCCCTTTTGTAGAATATCCACATCATTTGGAGATTGAATAATGGCTCCCAGTCATCTGCGAACCTTGTTAGCCAGAGTCCCTTAGTGTTGGCCTGTACTTCAGAGAAGTAGATGCCAAACAAGAGCAGTCCCAGAGGTACTCCACTTGTCACTTGTCTGGAGCTGGATTTGGAGTTGTCTACTTTTACAGTCATTGTTCTGTCAGTAAGCCAGCTGGCAACCCATCGAGTGATGTAGGGATTTATGCCCAGCTTAGTAAGTTTATCTATGATTCCAGAGTGGGGGATGGTGTCGAAGGCCTCGGTTAGGACCAGATAAGCTGTGTGGACCGCCTTACCCTTGTCGACAGCTCTGGAGACTAATTTGAAGAAGTCAGTCAGGTTCAGGAGACAAGATTGGCCCTTCACAAACACAAACTGGGTGTGGTCTAGTGTTTGAAGGTTGCCAATGTCTTTGTTTATAAGTTCCATGGTAATGCTTTCCATGCCTTTGCAGATTAGGCTTGTTAGACTGATGGGACGGTAGTTCCTGGGATCCAAGGTGGACCCCCCCTTGTGAAGTGGGGTAACTAGCTGTGTGCCACTTTGTGGGCACGAAGCCTGAGGCAAGGCTATGATTAAACATGACACTTAGGTGAGGTGCCAGTTCAGTTTGTAGCCTGGGAGGTCATCTGGTCCCATGGATGCTGTATTCTTAGCTTTGGAGAGTGTGGTTTCTACCTGTGTGGCCGTGATTACTGGAATTTGGCAATCTTTTGGTATTGAGATGGTCCCTTTAAGGGGTGAGGGGGGGTGAAGTTGGCACTAAATCGATCTACCAGGATATTGGCAATATCCTTGGGATCAGTATATTTAATGCCATTCTGTTGTAGCTCAGAGCATATCTGAGCATTGCCATTTAGATTCTTGACATAACTATAGAATGCCTTGTGGTTGTCTTTGGAATTTTTGGCAATTGCATTTTCGTAACTAGCTTTGGAGGATTTTATGAGGGATCTCAGCTTCTTAGTCATGCTGGTAAGGGAGTTTTTTGCATCCTGGGATTTTCCTCTTTACTGCAACAGTTTCTTTCTTCTTTTGTATAGTTTGTTTATGATAGGGGACCACCAGATTGGCTTCCTTTTTTTGGAGGAGAGCATCTTGGTTCTATTTGGGATGGCACGATCCATGCACGAGTGGATGTGCTCATACAGTGCCTTAGTGTAGGATTCAGCAGTCGAACTTTCAGCTCCCATCTGTATGGGTGTCATGAAGTTTGTCACTTCTGACTTGAGTAGCATGAAGTTGGCTTTGGAGAAATTTTTTACGAAGGTTTCCTTACTTGCCAGGTAAACCCTGGCTATAAGACTTGGTTATCAATAGACCAGCTTTCTCATCTCTCTGAATGCCATCATCAGCACGAACTCCACACACTACTTAGTCTTCTTCTTTGGAACCTTCAACTTTCATCTTCCAGCCTGGAAGCACCCTTTTAGAGCCCCCCCCCCCACACTCGACAGAGTTGGGTGTTTTTCCAAGACTCAAATTTCACCTAGTTATTATGGATCTCACCTTGAGATTCCCTGAAAATTGGGTACAACTCAGTTGGTAACCCAGTTAACAAAACATGAAAAAAATGAACTCTGATGCACACTATTCCTTCCTCCAAAGGTGCCATCATTGAATCTGTTTCCTAAACAAAACCCCTTGATATAACTGAGAAAAGTAACAATTTGATCTCAAAGTTCAACCGATAGTCAGGAAAACAAAGCAAGAGTACACAGCAAAGGACTACTTGCGCCCCCCCCACCCCCCACCAAACACACTCACTCATATGATGCCTTTGTCTCACAAATTTGGGGTAATTACAAATGTAAATATCAGAATCCACCACTGCACTCCCATATATCAAATCAATTTGCTTCATTACTAAGATGACCTCATCTACTATTAAACGTAAAGAGCACATAAATTTTACCCATCCCTGACAGAAGTTCATCACTTAGGAATTTTCTTCAAATGTATGTTCCCACTAGAAAATGACCCTTCTTAAAAAAAAAAAAAAAAAAAACACTCACTGATATCACTCCCTTCCATAAGTCTCATGATGAGTATATTTACTCTGCCAATTTTGCTAAAATATGGAACTTCCCACCCACCTCTGTGGATCAACAAACCCAACCTTTTCAAATCCCCATTAAAATCACATTTTAATACTTGGATGATCACTGAAGCTGTGTCCCTGTATAAATGTCCTCTATTTTTGACAGCCTCTACTCCATCTTAATTTCTTTTCTCTATATATTTGCACAGGATTATTTTTCTAAATATAGGTATTGTGTCATTAATCACCTCCAAGTTCTTTCTGACATACTATACCACTTAATTAATCTCTCTTACCCTAACAATACATCTTCTTTTACAAACCTCATCCCTCAAACAATGCTGTATTTGTTATCAGAATGTGATAGCTCTACAGCAATATGTTTCTCTTTCCAGAATTCTTCTAAAGTGTGTGTGAAATGCTCATCTACCATTTACGTTAAGTATATATCATGATACATGGTGATTCATGTCTCGTATGATTAAAACTATATTACATACTGTTGTGCAATATGCCAACATGTTCCATTCATTATGAGTAAGATGTGTCTTATATGTATATGTATTCAACTGTACTCATCTGCACTCTATGTTGTATATTTTTCGCATTCTGTATTGTATGCCAGAGCTATGTTATGTGCAGTTCTGCTACAATTTAAAGGTGATGGGAAAAATGGTCTTCTCAAAAGAAAAAGACCTTCTATTCTACAACTGTGGAAAAGGGCTTGCTGCTTTCTGTTGCTAAATTACCATACATTAAGATTTTCAAGTGCTTCAGCCATGACTGCAAATGCAGCCTCAGCATCATTTCAAAATGCCATTGCTGCATTCTCCCAAGACTGGTACATAACAACTACTCCCTGTAACACCTTGTGCCTCCAGCAGCCACCCCCTACTCACTGCCCTACTTATGCTTCTGCTATATAGTGATTGTGTACCAAGTGTTACTTTATTGAAGCTTTTTTCCTGCGCTATCACTGAGAAGGGGTTTCCAACACAGTCAGACATTCCTGGTAAACAAATGCAAACAAACAAAACAAAAACAATATTGACTCGGATAAAGAAAATATTACTTCTCAATAACCGTGTTCTTTATATAATACAATTTCAATTCTGTGCTGAAAAAGAACAAATTTTGAGCATTTCCTAGAAATCAAAGAAGTCTCATATATGAATGAAATTAACAAAAAGTACAACTGTCTACCCTTGTAGTGGAGTAAAAGAAATACATTTCTCTCATAAATATTTTTTGCATTAAAGAAGTAGGACACATGACACTTCTTCCATCCATGTTCTCCAGATATGTAGGCATTTGTGACTATATGTCCCGTGATACACTGGCATCCCAACAAGGATGCTTTTTTGATGTCTTTCCATTGCTTTTCCATACAGTTTCTTAGCCCCATTACCTTGAGATGGATAGCATACATGACATAGATAACATACATGTTAACAATGAGTGGATGGGTTTGTGTCTGCAGTTTTCTATTAAATGAAATAGAGGTACCTAAAATAGAGCAGTTCATAATATATGAGGAGTACAGGAATTAGGCCAGCAAAAATGACATGGAATCTTTCTTGCAGCAGCCGGGATAATGATAGTCCCTCGAGGAATTACTTAAATACTATGAAAATGAAGAGTCAGCTGTAATTACTTAAATTACATCATAGGGCTTTGGTATTTACAGTTTTTTAGAGCATTGTTCTATGCTGAGGCTACTATTAATGAAAAAAAAAAACCCACTAATTCACATGTTGGGTAAATAACATTAGTGAATAATAAAAACGTATGAAGCTGTAACTGGCCAAAGCTGTATCTGATAGTTCTACACATGCTGACTGCACTTCTCAGTTGCAATCCTCTGAGTATATCAAAAATATAATTATTATGCGCTGGGCAGATTTTAGAAGTGACTGCTGGTACTATAATATGTAGATAAAGTTTAATGAAAACAAAATAAAATAAGCAAATGTCCAGCTCTGGTAAAAAGTGAGTGAAAAAAATAATCACTGAACCAAAAATAACAGTGCATATGCAATAGCATACAACACTAATATAAATTCAAAATAGTTGCACTACTTATAAATAACTGCAGTAAGAGCTGACTTCAACAGCTCTGTTATTCTCTCATTTTATATCTTTCTTAAAACCAGCATTAAAGAAAATGTTCATTTAAACCTGATTCCTTTTGGTAGCCCATAGTAAATTTTCAAGTACTTATTCACACTATGCAATATTATTTCAAATGTATTCTCTTACTTCATTGTAATGTTTATTAAACTGTGATGGGGGAATCAATGTACCCCAAAGAAAGATAAACATTCAACAAATGAATAATGTGAACAGCTGTATTAAATATGAATACAGTAAAACATATGTCTTAAGGCTGAATATTGTGAACATATCTATTTCATTTTGTTTACACTGAAGTGAGCATGCTCAGTAGTGCTAGGAAGCTGCATGTAATAAAACATAAAATGGAATGAAATAAACTTCACTTTGTCCTAAAAGAAGCAATGTGTGTTTAACTGAAAGCAGTGACTTTAATGCAATAAAATACTCTGTGGGGTTGATAATGAAAGCTCACAATCAGCAGATCAGAAAACCTAATATAATACAACTCATATTACTTCAAAGCTACATTTGCTTGAAGTAAAAACATGCAAATGTATTTAACAGTGGAAATTTCAATGGGGAAATATAGAATCATGCAACATTAACATTTTTCAGTTAATTAAGATTAACCAAGAGACTGGATGAATCTCAATATTCTCTCCCGGGTCCATCATCTTTTTGCTGTCCTTTTTCCATGTTTTTTAATCTCTAGTTTGCAAATGCTAAAATTATTTCATTAAATATTGTACAGCAGACATGATGCGTCATCAAAATCTTTAAGAAAATATATATATTGTCAATCCAAGAAATGCTCTATCAAGCCATGAGACTCTTTAAAAATATATACATACTGTGACCCATCAGAACTCTTAATGAAATGCCACTGGTGTCCGTTATGTAGATGTCATAAAAGGACCAGCAAATATGTGTTGAATTATTCAGAATTCTCCCTTCAACACACAGCAGAAGGCTATCACAAAACTTCCAAACCACAAGATATTCCAGGGGAAAAAAAAACAATAATCACCAACAAGAAATAATGGCACCTCTGAGTTAGGCAATACTTGATAACAGCTTTGATGTTAATTGAGTTTCTGTCTATGTAAAATGCAAGATACTTATGTTAATCAAGTAAGCATTATAGAGTTTGATTACGGTTGACTGTTTGACATCAGGTGTGAAAACAGAATAACAACTGGTGCCTAAGCATCTAACCCATAAATCAAGTAGACATTCAGACAGTGATTTATAAGTGAAATCTCCATTTCATTACCGTGAAATGTCCTGGGTTAATGTGTCAATCCGTTATCGTTCTAGTCCTCAGACAGCAGGTGTCATTTGTCTTCCTTTGACAAAATGAGCTATAAAAATAGGCTACAGAAATACTGACAATTGTCCTAATGTGGACTATTTGCCTGTGGCAATTTGTCTTACATAAATTCTTATTAACAAAACTATTGTCTCTTTTTAAAGTGCAAATCTAAGTCTGCAAATAGTTCCTACTGCTACCATGTGGAGTGAAATTTGTAATATTTCATAAATAGTATCTGCATATGGGTCAACTAGTTAGCATATTTAACACTTCATATGTCTTTTGAGTAGTAGATGGTTGACAACAGTTTGAGATGAACCAAAGAATATTTGGAAGGGGGTAATAAATGCTGAAGCTTTTTATAAGCTAATCTTGTGTTAGTTTATGCAAGTATCACATGTATCTTTCAAGTCTTACATCTCATGTATCTGCATTTCATAAATATTAGTTGCAGTAATTTATAAATGAGTATCTTCTTTCAGAGGAGAGAGTTATGACACAGCACATTTAAGGGTGATTATATGATAGGAAGCAGCTTTATCACAAGGTCAGAATAGCAATGAAGATAACTTGTCACTCCCATCATTGTGACCACTATTAAAACTGATCAACATCATTCATTCCACAGTTTGCTTAATCTTTCTCATGTATAATCCATCTGTCTCACTGTAGACTCTGAACCCCTCAAGCTAACAGGACATCTTCATTGCTACATGCCATTTCTCCCATGTAGAGTAAAATACAAACAACTGAAATGACTGTCTAGGTCTCTTGACATCTTACATCTGCTCTGACTATGAGTAGAGATTTAGAAAAATTTAATTGGTGAGGCACCTTTCTTTGCAGATCCCCGAACCATTCATCTTTTCTACTTACCCTGACCCACTTTGCTTCTCTGTATTAGTTTGATGCCTATGTTCATTCTGAGAACTTTCATTTTTCAGTGGCTAAACAAAGGCAAGACATAATCAGTCAATATATCAAAAGGCCTTGCTAGCTTAATTCCTTCTTTCATCATTTTTTTGAGTTTTGCATGCATTTTATGTTGTACAATACAAGCAGTCTTTCCTGCTCATGAACTCTTTCAATTCCTTAAGGGTGTAACATGTCACCGATATGCTAATATCATGATATGAACATCTACTTCATGACAAAGAAATAAACTTTATAACATTTCATTTTTTATCCGTAAAGTCCCTAACGTCAGTCTGAAGATATCTGTCCTAATACAGGTCCTATCAATATTGCTGTCATTGAGTAAATAAAAGAGTACTTTGCAGAATGCTATCACTCTTAAAATAGGATATATAGAAGCCAGAAATATGAAGAACAAAAATAAAATGATACTTTAATAGGTTAATCTGTAACATCCTCATATTCTAGGATCTATATGATGCTATCGAATCAACTAAATAGCAAATGCTATTTAGTCGATCTGACACAGTCAAAATGGCAAAATAGCGAAGTCACGGAATATAGAATTTTTTCCCAGGAAAAAAATTTGGTGGGACGTGTTCAGGACTTTGCCATTTCCTCCACTATGGTGCGATCTTGGAGTTGGTATATTAAAGTAGGGGGTGTTGGTTTGGGGGGACATAGCCCCCCACTTAAATTTGTATTTAAGTTTTTTTTTTTTTCGGAGCAGTGAATATTTTCCCTGGGAAAAAATTCGCTCTTCCGTTTGTTCGATATTTTGTTGTTTCGATATTATTGGTACGATGAAATAGCATTCGCTATTTACATCATACGATAATATGATATAGAAGCCATATTCTAGCATATCCTGATCAAGCATTATAGCTATAATTAAGACCAAAACCTTATGGGTGCGTTAGGTGTTTTCATACTCTATCAAAACAAATTCATCCATTTACTATAAAAAAAAATACATAGGATCATAGGAAGTTACTAGGCTATTGGCCTTGAGACCCTTATAAGCCTAGCCAAGAGTTTAGTCCATGTGTAGACAAATCAGCAACTGATGCCCATGTCCAGCAGGGACACGGGTGGAATCCCAGGGGTGTATTTTCTATTTCCTATCCAGTTATTTAGGTTGCACTTAAAAAGGGGTAAAGAGTAACTCTGTTTGACATGGACAGGGAGCTTATTCCACAGATGGGGGAGTCTCTGGGATACAAATCTGTCCTTCCAACAAGTCTTATTGATGCCACAGACCAGGTTCAGATCATGTGTGTGGGTTAATCGAGTGGAGCTTGACTTGCGGATATGCAGCAGTCCCATCAAGGCTTGATCCGAAATCACCTTGTATGCCAGATAGAGGTCACCTCTTAGGAGTCTGTATAAAACAGTAGAGAGATAGGGCTTTTAGCCTGTCTGTGTATGGTAGATTTTTGAGGCCCTGGATTCTCCTGGTGAGGAATCTCTGTGGTCTCTCCAGCTGCTGAATGTGCTTTGCGAGGAACATGCCAAACAGGGCGTTGTACCTAATAATAGGCCTTATAAGGGAAGAATACAGGAATGTTATGACCTCCTTGTCCCTGGACGAGATACTCTTACTTATGAAGTGGGCCATGTAGAATGCTGTCTGTACAATGGAAGCAACGCAGTGGTCAAAAGTCAGGTTGCTTTTAATTTGGAGGCCCAAATCCCTCATGACTGACTGCATGCTTAGGACATTGTTAATAATGTGATACTTTGTGGGGACATCACTGTCCGAAAGGGAATTATGATGCATTTTTTTTAATTCAGCTTGAGGCCATTTATCTGGCACCAGATATTTGTTTGGATGAGACCCTCTTGGAGGATGTTCATGTCACTACGGGAATTTATGACAGCACCCAGCATACAGTCATCTGCAAACTTGGTCAGCCATAGCCCACTGGTTTTGGTCTACATCTCAGAAAAGTATATCCCAAATAACAGATGACCCAAGACTGAACGCTGGAGTATGTCACTCAATATGGGTCTACTGCTTGAGGTGGCTTCCACTATTTTGACTAGGTGGGCTCTATCAGTGAGCCAGTTAGCTACCTATCTGGTAACATATGGATTGTTGTCTAGTTGAGAGAGTTTATCTGTTATGCCCAAGTGGGGAATAGTGTCAACGGCTTTGGCCAGTTCAAGGTAGGTGGTCTGCACTGTCTTCCCCTCGTCCATGGCTTTGGTGACTGTCTCATAAAAGTCAACCAAATTTAACAGACATGACCTCCCTTTGACAAAGCCAAACTGTGTGAGATCGAGTGTTTGGAGATTGCCAATGTCCTTGTTATTGAGGTCCATTTTTTTTTATTATTTATTTATTTTATTTAACATTTGTTGACCGGGAATGTCCGACTAGGTTCCACAGAGCCTGTTTTCAGCGGAGGTCTGGGGAGAAATGCTCCAGATCCATGATAATCCGTTCCATGGGGTTACAGATCAGGCTAGTTAGGCTGCTGGGTCTATAATTTCCCAGATTGGTGGATGCTCCACCTTTATTTATTTTATTTATTGACATTTATTTACTGGAAAAGTCCACTGAGCTAAGAGAGTACATTTTCACTGAAAGCTCAGGGTGAAAAGCTCCAATACATATTAACAACAACCAGGGGGTTACAAAGTTTGCAAGATTTATTGAAATACATAAATGTCAAAGAATAATAGATACAAAAGACAAAATGAGCCAAATGTTAACAATAATCAAAGTAAATGAAAAAAATTATGTTACACTAAGCAAGTTTGACAAATTAGAAAAATGGTACTGCTTCCATGTTACTGCTTTAGTTTCTAAGTCAGATTATGAGGAAGTGCAAGAAACAACAGTGAAGAAAATGCAGGTAGACAGAAGCTTCATATAGCTATAGATATAGTTAGTAGGTGATATGCCTATGGTAAGTAAAGGAGATATCAAGATGAATGAATAAAGTACTGGGGTAATTCTACTGGAGGATTATGAAGTTATGGTGGTAAAATAGTTAGAAAGAAGCAATACTGGGTCTGGGGAAAAGGAGTTAACTGATGGCATCAGTCTGGGTGGAGCAGTTACAAATCCAATTAGAGAGCAAGTTCTTATGTAGGGCAGTTTTGAAGTTGATGGGATATTGTTCGGAATGTACACAAGAGGTGAGACTGTTCCAGGATCTAGCAATGGTCCAGCTGCATAGGAGTTTACCTGCAGATAGGTTTGGTTTGTGGAGTTGTAGTAGGTTTTGATTTTCAGATCAAAGTGGTCTAGAAGGATATTAAGGGGAAAATATGGAGCTGAGTGTAGGGAAGTCTTGTGGTTTGTAAATAAGTTTATGAGAGGTGGTAATCTGAAGTAGTAGTAGTTAATGTGGGAATTCAAACCTCTGGAGATTTCTTAAGGCTGTACAGTGATGGGTAGAATGATGGGAGTTAGAAGAAAATTTGGCAATGTTGTTGTAGCAGGACTCTAATTTTTGTTTTAGGGATGACTGCAGATTAATTAGTAATGGGGGCATAAGTTACGAAGGGAGGCAAATATGAGAGGGCTAAAGCTTGTTTTATTGATGAGAAGAGGAATGTATTGTGTCTGTAAAGTAGCCCAAGTTTTGTATGGGTTTTTGATATGTTGCATTGGATATGTAAATCAAATTTTAGATTGTCATCTATTATGAAGCCTAACACTTTGATACTAGCTACAATTTCAATTTTTATTGAGTTCAGTGAGAGAATGTTGAAGTCTTATCTATTAAGAACAGTGTTTTTTTGGGAGTAAACAACATAAGTTTAGGTTTTTTGGGGCATTTAAGGAGAGATGTTTTTTGTGAAGCCAGGATTCAATAGTTGAGAAAGCTGTTTGGGTCATTTGTTGTAGAATAATAGGGTTAGGTGTGGAGCAGACTATAATTGAGTCATCTGCATACTGGACTAGGGAGGTGTGAGGTAATGCTTGGTGAAGGCTATTTATGAATATGTTGAAAAGAAGGGGACCTAAGATAGATCCTTGTGGGATGCCAGTAGTGTTATGGAGGTGGGAAGAGATAGAATGATGCCATTTGAAGGCATGCTGCCTATCTGAGAGATAGCTTTTAATCCAGTTAAGAGACAGAGAAGAAAGGCCTATGGAAGAGAGCTGAGAGATAGTGTGGGATATGGTGTCAAATCCTTTAGATAGATCTAGAAAGATAGCAGATGTTATAGAGCCAGAATCATAAATCTTGTTTATGGTGTCCAGAAAGGATATCAGTGCAGCAGAAGTGCTGTGGCCAGGACAGAATCCATGTTGGGTGAGGGAGAGGATGTTGTTGCTGATCAGATAGTTAACTATTTGTTTTTGGATGCATTATTCGAGAATTTTAGATATCAGGAATAGAAGAGCTATATGTTGGAATTAGAAATATCAGAGGATGGACCACCTTTGTGGAGGGGAAGGATAATGGCTTTTTTCCAAAAAGAGGGAACATATAATTCATGGATTGATCTATTGATTAGAATGCTGATAGGATAGGCTACTGCATCTGCAGTGATCTTAAGGAATTTGGCAGACATATTGTCAGTGGAGTTGGAACAGGGTTTTAGATTTAACAAGAGATTCTTTATACAAGACGTAGGGGTAAAAGTGAGAGTAAATTCAGTTTGAGTTGGAGTTTGTTTAGGGGTGAACTGTTGTGAGGTAGCTGAGAAGAGGAGGAGGATGTAGGATGATAGTTGGTCGAGGAAATGAAAAGAAGTCAACAAGATTAGCTATAGTGTCAATAAAACATTAGTTACATTTGGAAGCTATAAGGTCAGATAGTATGTCAGGATAGGGACAGGGGTTGTTTTTTGTACCTGGGTTAAGGAGATTGTTGATGGAAGACCAAAAAGGTTCGGGGTTATTTTTCATATTTAATTGCAAGTTCCAGAAGTATTGTTGTTTGTCTTTGAGAATACATTTTTTTAGCAAGGTTACAAAGTTGTTTGTATTTGGGTAAATTTGGAGGGATTGTTTGAATTCTGCCAATGCTTCCAAGGTTTATCCCTAGTTTTCATAATTTCTCTGGCAGATTTAGATAGCCAAGGAGCAGGGTTGTTTTTTATTTTAATGGATCTAGTTGGTGCTAAGCTGCGGAGAATACTTAAAAAGGTATTGCTAAAGTAAAGAAGAGCATCGTCTAGAGGCAAAGTTTTAAGGCAACTCCAATTATAGCTTTTTAGGATGGCATTGAATTTATGAGGGCAGAATTTTGATAAATTTTGTGTAACTCTAATATTATGGGCTTTTGAAAGAGATGCACAGTTGTGAATGGCATAGGCTGGGAGATGATCACTAAAAGAATTTGGTAATGTGCCAGTGTCTGGATATTTGGATGGGTCTGAGACCAAAATCCAATTGAGCCTTTATTGGTTCTGAGGTTATATCTAGTAGAGGAATTAATTAATTGAGTAAAATGGAATATATTTATATTAATGGGAGACTGGGTAGAGAAAGTAGCAGCCCAGTCAATATTCATATTGCCTAATATAATACTTTCATTTTTTGGTGTGGGACATCCAGGAAAGAAGGTCTTCTAATACAGGATTGATGTCAAGAAATGTGATTAGAATTTCAGCATTATGGAAGTGTGGAATAGAATTGGGAAAGGAGGATAAGTTAAAGGTATTTGGGTAAATTAAGGTAACACCACCTCCTTTTTTGTCTTGTCTGTCTGCCCTGATTATATTATCATTAGGGGGAAGAAATTTGGAGTCAGGGATGTGTGGTTTCAGCCATGTTTCACTAGCCGCTAGGATATGTGTTCTATTTTTGGTCAGCCAGGCATGAAACTCAGAGGTTTTGTTACAGATGCTTTGAAAATTAATAGTAGTTAAGGGAGGCTTTTAGAAGAGGAGGGATCTGGGTTAGGGTAGATGTCACCTTAATGTATAAGGGAGGAAGCAAACAGGATAAATTTGTGGAAGGAATGTTTTAATTTGGAGAGAGAGAAAGGAGAAAACTGTCTAGGCAATAATGTTTGTAGCGTAAAGGAATAATTAGTAGTAAGAGTGAGGGGTTTGCTGCACAGATGAGGAGATATGACAAAGACTAGGAGTGATGTGAGAGTAGGATTGTTCATTGGGATTTGGGTGTGGAAATTTTAGGTTATGAGTAAGAGTTAAGGAGTATGAGCTTAATGCTGTAAGGTTAGTGAAGAATAGCAGAGTTGGTATTTCAGGAATAAGGTGAGGGAGGACATTGTAGAGGGCAATATCAGGGAGGGATGGGAGTATGATTAGAAAAGAGAAGGAGAAGGTAAAGTAGAAGAGGACTGGACTTGTAAGTGGGTAGTATGATGAGAATATGTATAGGATAAAGTGGGAGTGGTTGGGAGAGGACGTAGGAGTGGCAAGGAGAGTATAAATGTAATGGACGAGTTGGTGGGTAGGGTAGGGGAGTGAAGTGAGCCTGGAGCAATGTGGAGGGTGAACGGAGGGGATCTACACCTGATTCCAACCTCTTAGGTAAAAAAAAAATGTGTGAGGACCTCAGGCAAGAGTTATGTTTCTAAGTGTCCACTAATTAACAGGATTCAGATAGTATAAATCTTGCCTGACTAAATGGGAAAGAAAGCGGATAAGAATAAGTAAGGGGGCTATCAGGGAATTACTTCAGGGGGAATGGTTAGCTCAGAGTTTAGTAAAAGTATTGGGTAGACCTCAAGGAACTGATATGGGATGAATGTACAGCTGAGGTGATGTACAGCTCAATAATCCAAGGGAACAGATGGATAGATAAGACTGGAGAGAGACTAGCATTTAATTAAAAACTGAACCACATACACAGTCCGGCCTTTTTTGTTTGTTTTTCAGTGGGAGCACCACAGGATTTGGAAGACAAACCAAGCATGCTAGCATTACAGTAATTGTAAGAATCTAAGGAAAAGGCAGGGGTTCAATACCTAAACAGAAGAAAATAAAAGTAAAAAATAAATCAGGGAAGTCCAATTACAGTCAATATAACAACTACAGCCACCCTACAGGTTGAAAGTGCAAACAGGTATAACCGCAACCAGATCTAAGGATGTGAGAAAGCAGGGAGGGTATGGAGAGAGGTCGGAGACTAGTAAGGAATGAGAAGGGGAAGGAATAAAGAAGTATGAGTAAAAATAACACCGGATGGACAGATTGAGAGCAAAAAAGGTGGTCTGAGAAGGGAGAGACTGCCCTCCACTCAGCTGGGACAAAGCCGGTACTCAGGCTTTGGTTATTTAGGGTTCCTAATGGTGCTGCAAGTTCCTGCTGAATTCACGTAGGATGCTGGGATGTTATTGGGTTTCATGGAGGCTGTATATTTTCCCTTTGAGAGATTAGTGATGACCTGATCCCTAGATATAAGGGGAAGGGGGCAGGAACTGTGAATGTCCTGATTTATTGATGGGGGGACAGAGGGATGAATTTTTGCTGAATCTGTCAGCCAGCAAGTTTGCTATATCTATGGTATTTGTATATGTGGTGTCCTTGACCACCAGTTCTGAACAGATCTGGGTGCTACCTTTGAAATTACGGACATATATGAAGAAGGCCTCTAGTAGATGTGGCCAATTTGGACTCGAAGTTTGCTTTGGAGGATTTTACTAGTGCTCATATTTGCTTGTTTAGGCTAAGGAGAGATTGCTTCCAACTGGGAACCTGCTCCTTCTTGGTCCTGGACAGCAATTTTTTTTCTTTTGTTATAGAGTTTATTTATTGCAGATGTCCACCAGACAGGTTTACTCTTCCTTGCAGAGGATGATTTAGTCCTTGTCAGGTATTCTTGATTCCACGGATCTATATAAATATTCGTATAGTAATTTGATATAATTTTGGATACTGGTGCCAGTTCCAAGAGGGGGTGGGGGCTGTGAAGCTGTTTATACCATCCATCAGGAGGCTGTAATCAGTTTCAGAGAAGTTTTTTTGTTTGACCCTAGCTAGAAGGGAGGTTGGCGGAGATGGTGACTTTGAATGTGACTGCTTTATGGTTGGATCTTACAAGGGAGAATGATACTGCAGCAAGGCTGCTGTGGTTACTCATGTTGGTTAATACCAAGTCCAAGATATTATCACCTCTTGTGGGGGTATTGACTAGCTGTTCCAAAGCATTTGCATTGACAAAAATTGAGGAATCTCTGGGCATTTGTGTTCTGACATGAGTAGTTCTTCCAGTCTATGTTTGGGTAGTTAAAGTCACCCAAGATCAGGGTAAAGGGTTGAATCTTGATAGATTCAAAGAATTCTAGATAGGCAGTTTGGGCATCTTGAGTCAGATTTGGGGGCCAGTAGCTATCTATGATTTGTAAAGGAGTCTTGTCAATGGTTAACTGCACCTGGAGTGTCTCCTTTGCGTCATACGTTTTGACCAGCCTGGAGGTGCGTACTTCTTTAATATATATTGAAACCCCCACCTCCTTTGGCTTTACAACCCACAGTTTGGAGTCTGAATGCATGATAGCATGAGTAACCAGGTATGGCTGGGGTGCTCTCCACAGCTTTGAACCAAGTTTCTGTGACTGCACAGATGTAAGCATTTTCCAGGGTTAAGAATGCCTGCAATGAGTGCAGTTTCATGTTTAGACTCCTAGCATTTAGCAGCATGACCTTTAACCTGGGTTATGTTGAAATGTTTATGTTGGTAGTTTTAGCCTCATCACTTTTTCTAAAAAAGGCACTATGGGGGTCCTATCAATATTGCTGTCATTAACTGTCATCAGTATTTTACATACTTCTACAGCAGTAAAACATTTGCTGTATCTTTGATCTTCTTTATTATCCACAAGCAGAAACTTTCCTGGCCCAAATAAAGTATTTTAATCTGACGGCACTCTTAGAAATGTCTATATATTCCCACAGGAGTACATGAATGATGTGCAGAAGTGGCCCTTCATTGGCTCACATCCATTGACAATACAAAGGTCTTCATTATGGCTGACCTATATATTGATTGTAAGCTCTATCGGAGTGACTTAGCCATAAATTATTTGCAGCTCTTTAATCTTACTCAGTTTACAAACATCAAAACAAAAGCATACAGCCTCTGACATTGAAAGCACACTGGAATGATTATTCACAACAGCACCAAGCAATGCCAAACAAGTAGGCACTATAAATTATTGTAGCTCTGACTCCAAATCTATACCTTTTAGGTTGGGGCAATAAGTAGATCAAAGATGCAGCAAACGTTTTGCTGCTCTAGAAATATGTACAATACTGATGCTAGTCCCTTAGTTGAAGTTTAGCGCTCTCGCTACATTTCAGCATTGCACACCGCCTGACACTTGATGATGTCCCATATTTCAGTTAAGTGCTTTGGCACCATTAAGTGGCATATCCGCCTCATGAAAACCCATTCTGTTCTGTGTCAGATTGTTGATCAATGCAGCTATTTTTGATAGAGATAATTTCTTGTCTTATTCATCTGTTTCAGACTAAAAGATGCCTTAATCATTGCCAATTTCCATAACATCCTAGCTAAGTGAAAACAGCTAATTATCTTTAGTCAAAAGCCTTTCTCTTTTGAGTAGCAAGTTATATACTCTAACAATATGAATGCATTAGGATTTAGTATAGTAAATGAACTTAACCCAAAATCAGTACTTAACCCAGGGTAAAAGCCATTTATTCACATTTTCCTTACCTTACTGACACAGACTACCAAATATTTTAAGATGTGTTACAAAACATCCTGTATCAAATATACACCATGCCTAATCACATCACAACAGGCATACTGGAACAGAGGCTGTGTAGCAAAAGTGTCCTTTTAAGGTTTTAGATGTGATTTTTAGAGACCTAAGAGGGGAGATTTAAATAATAGATTGGAAATGAGACAGTATGAGTGGATTTTACACTTAGATGCCAACCATACTCCTGGTATAAATAGAATGGTATCTTTAAAACCTATTTTAAAATGCAAGCAAAAGTGTTTGAAGTAATTATTAGTTTTTTTTTTTAATTTTATTGGCTGTGTGATGTCATGTGACTATTCTAAATTTGTATTTAATTGTGTTCTTAATTTAATTTGCTATGCTGATAAAGGATTTTGTCCAAAAGCTTTCTCATTAAAGTCTTGACGTTGTGATTACGCATGGTGTATATTTTATAATATCATTTATACGTGTTTTTACTTTACCACGTTCTACAGTTGTTTTTTGATTGGATTTATTTTCTCTAGTTCATGGGTGCCAGGTTAAAAGAATACTTTTCTTACACAGCCTCTGTTCCAGTATGTCTGTTCAAAGGATTAATGCTTTGCACCACCCTCAATCTAATCATTTACTTGGACAACTTGGTTTAAAAGATCTGCCACCCAAATTCAACTGAACTGTTGTGAAAGGATATTGAGACTTTACAGTATAAAATGTGCTTGACAATAAGGTAAAAAAATTCAAGAATTTGCAATGGCAATGCTATAGTTTTTCAGCCTATCTTGAACTTAATGTTGTTCTATGCAGTTTGCGTATTTACCTTCATATAAAAATACTTACCCCCTCCTTTTAAAAAGGTGGCAAGAGCTTAATATAAAATTAAATCTAAATTATATGTCCCTGGTGAATGACTTTTTTACTGAAGTTGAACAAGAACTGTAGAAAGATATAGTTCAGATGGAGAATGAACTGCTAAATTCTCCATTTTTTCCAGACTGTACTATTCAATATGAATCAATGCAAGTGCATTTGTTCATCTATGATACTAAGATTCAGTGGTAGAAGCAACGTAAATTGAACAGGAACATTGCAGATTTCCTTACAGGTCACATTTTTTCTTGGCCTAATGATAAAAGAATAATAGAAGGTAATAAGAATTCTAATGTGACTTGTAAGCATGCCTCAAATAAACCAACTTCTATGTATGACCTTGATGATTTTCCACCTATGGATGATGAAATGGCTACTACAGATACACCAACAGCCACTCATGTGGGTAATGAACTTAATATTCCTTCAACTTCAGGCACAAACCTTCATGATTTAAATCAACAGCCTATTTCTACTTCTGCTGTTGCTTCTGAATCAGCACCTAATCCTACGGATTTTTGTGGCATCTCCATGGTGTCAAACACCAAGTTACAGGAGGAAGTCATGGTACAGCAAAGGGCGCACTCCAGAGGGAGGATACAAAATGAAGATGAGAGAAGGGAGTTAGCCTCGACATCTGCAAACCCACAGTCGCACCAAATGTTAATATCTGATAATTCTGGTTTGGTTGTGAATTTGAGCTCTTATTGCCTTAGGGATTCAGATATTGTACTTTTAAATAAAGGCATGACATTTATTCCTTCAAAAACTGACTCATTAACCAACATTTTAACTGACTTAAAATTATTTTGTCACAACTCGAATTTGAAGTTGAGTTTTGGCACTTCTTCACGTACTACTCCAGTGTTGAATAAGAGATCTAGCACTTTTATTCATTTTAGTCATCCAGTCATTACTGTGTTTCATGATGTTTGTCAGAGACAGTTTCGTAAAATATTTGAGGGATGTTCTTTCCGTAAATAAATTTTAATTTAACTGTTAGTGAGTATCAAGCACTGCTGACTCTTGAAAACAACTTTGATATAATTATAAAGGAAACCGATAAAGGTGGCACTGTGGTACTTATGGACTGAAATGCCTATTTATTGCAAGTATATGATGTTTTGAATAATCTCAGTGCCTTTCAACAAGCTACTATTAATGTTGCGTCTTTCTTCTTTTCCCGGTTAGGGGTCGCCACAGTGTAACTCTGGTCTGCTAATGATTGGCAGTAGATTTTTACATGCCGAGTTGCCAGCCCTGATGCACAACCTTCAATGAAGGTACGCCCATTCACGCATGTCTCCACACAGAAGACGCTCTAGCTGAGAACTGAACAGGACAACGTCTTACTGTGAGGTGACAATGCTACTGCAGCACCACCACCACAGATTAACAAGCTACTATTAATGATGTACGGAAATGTATACAAAATGTAAATTTGTGTATTTATTATCTACAACTAAATGGTGATACTAGTTTTGACTTGTTTTACTATTTTAGTGTACCTTGCCCCATTATATCTAGGCTTTATGGCCTTTTAAAAATACACAAATCACTGTCTAAGCCCCCGATGAGACCTATAGTGTCTGGACAGGGATGGATCACAGAATCTATATCATTGTATTTACAAATTTTTTTGACTAAGTATTTGCAGTTTGTCAAGAGCTATTTTAAGGACACTGGGCACTTCTTAACTCAGTTGTATGAATGGTATGAGACTAATAACATTGGTAATTATTTTCTTGTAATCCTTCACATTGTTTCACTTTTTACGGTGATCCCTCAGGAATATGGGATATCTGCCATTAGGGAATTACTAGTGGATGTAGGTGATAAAAGTGGGCGACAAATTGAAACTATATGTGAGTTACTGCAGATAGTTCTAGAAAATAATTTTTCTGTTTGATGATAAATACTCCCATCAGTTAACAGGTGTTGTGATGGCACATCGATGGGTAATATATACGCAAACCTTGCTTTAAAAAAATGAGAAGACATACATGTCTTCAATAATGTTTTGTATGCTTCTAATGTATTATTTTTTCGTAGATTTGTGGATGATGGTTTTTAATATGGAATAGTAGTGAATCTCAATGAATGCAGTTTGTTATTTATATCAATCAGTCTACAGATTTTTTAAAAGTTTAGGTTAACTTATTCAGGAACGAGGATTCATTTTTTAGATGTTGAGTTTTTAATGAAACAAGGACTTAATACAACTATATATAAGAAACCACAACTTAAGAACTAATATTAATACAACTGTATATAAGAAACCACAACATAAGAACACATATCTGAATAGAAGAAGGTATGCATGCAAATTTTGAATTTAAAAGTATTATAAAAGTGCAATTTACCATGGTTTTTCAGTTGAATACTAATGATACTGTGCTTTCTACTCAACTTAAGGAAGTGATGGATTTTATTGCTAAAGGTTATGATGAACATCTACTAGAAGGTATTTATCAAGATGTTCTAGCTAAAAGGAAAGAAATTGAGACCATATTTTGCACCTCTTCACTAGGATACTTCTAGTGAGCGGGTCAATAATACATTATTTTATGTTACAACATTAAATAGGGCTAGTAGACAGAAGCAATACTTAAGGATAATTGGTGCATTTTATTGTCCCTTCCTGAGTTAAAACCATATATTAATCATTACCCAAACTTCCCATATAAGAATTGTCCTGATTTGAGGAGACAACTGTGTTATAAGGATTTCCATCAGTATGTAAGAGATGTATCATGTAATGATGGGACTGTTCCATGTTATAATTGTTTGTGCTGCGTTGACATAAATAAGGATACATGTTTTATACATACCGTTACCAACAGGACATATTATAATAAAAAATATGCCACTTGTAATACTAATAACATAATTTATTTGGCAACATGCAGGGTTTGTCCTCCATTCTATTTAGGAAAATCTACTCGTAAGTTGAGGGAGAGAATGGTAGAACACAGGTCTGAGATACGTAGGGGAATTATATTGAATGCTTTGGCCCAGCATATTAAAAAGAATGATGGCACTCATATTTTTACTTTTAGGGTTTTAAATTTGATTTTTAGAGACCTAAGAGGGAGAGATTTAAATAATAGAGTGGAGATGAGAGAGTATAAGTAGACCTTACATATAGATGCCAACAATACTATTGGTATAAATAGAATGGTCTCTTTAAAACCTGTTCTAAAACACAAGCAAATGTGTTTCAAGTAATTACTAGTTTTTTAGAATTTTATTGACTGTGTGATGTCATGCGACTATTCTAATTTTGTATTTAATTGTGTTCTTAATTTAATTTGTTATACTGATAAAGGATTCTGTCTGAAAGCTTTATAATTAAAGTCTTGACGTTGTGATTATGCTTGGTGTATATTTTATAAGAGCTTTTATACGTGTCTTTACTTTACCACATTTTGCAGTTGTTTTTTGATTACAAAAAATCCCACAAGTCAAGGGATTGCATGTTATACCTCTTCATTGCCCTACCTTTGCCATGCAATCTAATCAGAATTAGTATATAAACTCCACAATAAGTGACACATGCCCAGAAAATAGTGACAGATTTTTAATATTGCTCTTGCAAAATTAGAAAGTCACTAGAATAACTGGGTTTGTGTTAGTATGCATTTTCTGAATGATATGAAGTCTGAAACTCAAATGTATGTCATTAATTAGTGACTTCAGTCTTTAATAATTTGCCTGAACACCACAAATTTTATGAGGAACAGACCAAAATATGAGACAAAAATCTGAGCAGTCTGTGAAAATCTGGACAGTTTTAAGTGGAGAAAAGTCAACTGCAAGGAAAGTTTCTGTCTTACATTTGGCAATGCAAAGTGGATTGCATTTCTGAAACAGAGCTTAAGCCATATTCGAGTTGCCTGTAAAATTATGCAACTAATCCTTAAAACCTCATAGTCTGGGTTAGACAGATTGTTTAAGTTGTTTTAGTCAGTGGTATTGGTGGATCCATATATGTTGTTAGTTTGATTTCTTGTTTATACCATCTGTCTAAATGCATTTATTTCTACTTGGTATATCTTATTTTATAATGTGCATCACTTTATTTTATTTATTTAATATAAAGAGTTGTATTTAGTTTTAAATGCTTTGGATATTGGTTCATTATGGTGGTGGTGCTGCGGTAGCGCTGTCGCCTGACAGTAAGACGTTGTCCCGTTCGATTCTCAGCTAGAGCGTCTTCTGTCTGGAGACATGCATGAATGGGCATACCTTCATTGAAGTTTGTGTTTCAGGGCTGGCAACTCGGCACATAAAAATCTACTGCCAATCATTAGTGGACCGGAGTTCCGCTGTGGCGACCCCTAACCGGGAAAAGCCGAAAGACACAACATTATTAATTGTATATGCATTTAAATGGTGTACTAATAAGTGTTGGATTCAGCTCAAAACAATCCCTCCTATTTGGACATAAAATTGAAAGGATGTTTTTCCTGATGTCAGGGACATCTAGCTCTCCCAGGGGGAGAGACTGAGTACAACACGGAAGTTTCCAAATAAGGTGATGCTTCTAGGCAGTGCAAGCTATGCACATTTGAGAAGCACATTTAGTTTCAGTTTCAATAATTTTTGCTGCATTTCCATAGAAAACAATTTCACTATGAGTAAGGTGACATTTATTTAATTCTATCATTTTTATAACAGAGCATCTGCTACCTTTTCATTCTCGCTAGAGGACAAATCCACATCATCATAGAACCTATCAGGAGGCCCTATCCCCTCCAAGATATTCATCTTATCAAATGTGTTTGATGTGATAAAATGTGAGACTCCACAATGTCCATGGCTAACCTCTAAATTGTTTTTTAATAATAGGAAATGACACAATAAAATCCTTTTTTTTCTACCTTAGCAACCTTTTTCACTTATTTTACATCTTTTGTAATGTTTGGCCATTATAAATATTCCATGAGCCTCCTTTTTGTTCACCTCATTTCTACCTGATCTGAAAAGTGATATTGTAAGCTATGGCAAGAAACAATGCCTGAGAGTGTGCCTTTGGGAATATCAACTTCTGTATGGCTTTTTCCTCTAGTCCTTCTTCTGGAGACTATTCCTTGTATAGTAACTCCTTCTCAAAGTATCCAGGCTCATTCTCCTCTTGAGAATCAGCACACTCCATGGCTACCTTCCTCATGTCCTGTAAGGTGTGATCTAAATCTGTGCCTGAATAAAGCCTCTCTTTGTGGTCCTTTTTAGTTCCATTTCTAGGAGAATTCTGGCATTTTCTAACAAACGTGTGCCAGACTTAGACTTATTATTACAAGCCATCTTCTCTTCAGAATTAGCTGCTTCTAGAGGAACTCCTGTATTATTTTGCAGCTGTGGATCAGGTCCAAGTTTATTAACACTAAAGAGCTCCTTCCCTCATGTAGTCCCACTATCAGCCTCTGTTGGAAGTGTGGCCATTATCTGGGTCTCAGGCTTGTCATCTTCCTCACTTGACTTTCTTCATGCCTGGCTGTTTGTAAAAAT
Organism: Protopterus annectens; assembly: GCF_019279795.1. Taxonomy (NCBI): domain Eukaryota; kingdom Metazoa; phylum Chordata; order Ceratodontiformes; family Protopteridae; genus Protopterus; species Protopterus annectens. Next base: position 128,215,167 of record NC_056735.1, read on the forward strand.
ATGCACACAAACTATCATGTAAGCAATGTTATTATCTACAAGAACATCACTCAGCATGTCTAAACACTGCTACCTTATTTGACTGTTCAATTGCATCATAGCCAGTGGCACTGGGAAAGGAGTCCCTTCAGTGGCTTAACTGAAGTTGTCTTCCTGGGTAACTAGTGTTGTTCTAAAAGAAATGATAGTTATGTGTGATGTAGTATCCCTCTTAGAAATGTTTTTATATGGCCTGTGCAGGACAAGGATGGGACAGCACCCTTTGAAAATCCAGAGCAGCTCCACTTTCAAGATAACACAGAGCTACCATGGTGGTACCTCTTTAAGATCCATATATGGCTTTTGTTCCCCATTCTGTTGCTGAAAACATTTAGACTATACATTCATCTTTTGGTTACATTAGAATCATATTACTCAAAGATCAATGGTATTTTCTTAAAGCAATAGTTAACCTATTTGCCTGTGACATCTGATGTGAAGGTTTAGACGACTACTCATGGGCTCCCCTATACTTCAGTGTAGCGCTGGCTGCTCCTTTCTTATGCAGTGGTGCCATAATGTCTAGATAGAGGTCACTACTTTGGCCAATTTTATCAGCAGTATTCTGATCTGTTAGCCAGATCCTGATATCTTCAGACAATGTACAAAGTTTTGCTTTCTTATCATAAAGTCCCACAGCATTAAAAAAAACAGTACTTTGTCATCTAGGCACTCTCCCATCAAAATGTTTGTTCATCATGTTTAAATATATATATATATATATATATATATATATATATATATATATATATTGTGTGTGTGTGTGCATACACACACACACACACACACAGGTCTACTTCACATGACTGAAAACTCATTTGACAGAATATCATTAGACCGAGACCAAAATACCTAATTTTCAAAATACTGAAAACAACTTCTTCTTTCGGCTTTTCCTGGTTAGGGGTCACCACAGTGGATCACCTGTCCGCACATGATTGGCAGTGGAGTTTTACAGTGTGGAGTTGCCAGCCCAGCACCCAACCTTCCACAGAAGGCACACACATGCACGCACACATGCCTAGGGCCAATTTAGAATGTCCAATCCATCTACAGCATGTCTTTGGGATGTGGTAGGAAACTGGAGCACCTGGAGGAAACCCACGTGACCACAGGGAGGACATGCAGACTCCGCACAGAAGACACCCCAGCTGTGGATCAAACCAGAGAATGTCTTGCTGTGAGGCAACACCAACCACTCCACCACGACGGCCGCCCCCTTGACTGAATCTCATTTTACTGAAAGGTTACAATGCTGTCAAATGAAATGCTGTCAAGTGACTCTTCAGTCATGTGAAATAGACCCACACACACACACACACACACACACACACACATATATATATATATATATATATCTATCATCATCAGTTTCTTTCGGCTGTTCCTGTTATGGGTCACCACAGCAGATCATCTGTTTCCATTTCTTCCTGTCCTCTGCATCTTGCTCTGTCACACCAACCACCTGCATGTCCTCTCTCACCACATCCATAAACCTGATCTTAGGCCTTCCTCTTTTCCTGTTACCTGGTAGCTTCATCCTTAGCATCTTTTTCCCAATATACTCAGCATCCCTCCTCAGCACATGTCCAAACCAACGTAATCTTGCCTCTCTGGCTTTGTCTCCAAACCTTCCAACCTGGGCTGACCCTCTAATATACTTATACATAATCCTGTCCACCCTCGTCACACCCAGTGCAAATTTTAACTTCTTTAACTCTGCCACATCAAGCTCTAACTCATACCTTTTTGTCAATGCCACTGTCTCCAACCCATATAACATGGCTGGTCTCACTACCCTCTTGTAGACCTTCCCTTTCACTCTTACTGGTATGCATCTGTCACAAATCACTCCTGACACTCTTCTCCTCCCACTCCATCCTGCCTGTACTCTCGTCTTCACCTCTTCTCCACATTCACCATTACTCGGAACTATTGATCCCAAGTATTTAAACTCATCCACCTTCACCACCTCTACTCCTTGCATCCTCACCATTCCTCTATCCTCCCTCTCATTCACACACATATATTCTGTCTTAGTCCTGCTGACCTTCATTCCTCTTCTCTCTAGAGCAGGGTTCAAATGACAAATTCACCACCGTAACAGGCACAAGCAAGAAAAATCTGAGGGTAATGCTACTCAATGCAATTCAAGTCTAAACCTCAAAATGCATGCACTCGAGGCATTCAAAGTGGAGAACATCGACATCTGTGCAGTGACAGAGACCTGGTTCAAGGCTACAGAGATCACCCCTGCATTACCAGGCTATAGTTCATACCACACCTTTCGGCCACATAATCTGGACCGAAACACTAAAGGTGGAGGCGTGTCCATATTCATTAAGGATATACACAACTCCAGGTTAGTTGCTCAGCATAATGCATCTGAGATTATCCAAGTGCAACTAACTCTGGACAAGACTGCAATCCAAATTGTGGCTTCCTACAGATCACCCACCATACCCCAGGATTCCCTCTTCTCATTTCTTGATACACTGGAAAATATTAGGGTACAACCACTATTAACTGGGAAAACTACTCATGCACCAACTCTTTTGCTCAAAGTTTTCTGGAATTCATAAATTCCAATGCCTTGAATCAACTTATCCACACTCCCACCAGGGGCAGCAATATCCTAGATCTGGTCACAACCAACATGGGCAACCGGTGTTCCACACCAGAGGTCAATTCCTCGTTGGTCAGATCCAGACACAAGCTAATCACTCTAGACATCCACATCCCGCTCCCAAGCTAATCACCCTAAACATCCACATTCCGCCCCCACCCCCCATTAGGGAAACCACCGTAAAAAATTTCTCCAAAGCCAACTTCACGCTTCTTAAGACAGAAGTGTCAAACTTCACGACACCCATGCAGATGGACAATAGAGGTATGACTGCTGAATCCTACACAAATGCACTTTATAAGCACTTACACGAGTGCATGGATCGTGAAATCCCTAACAAAACCAAGATGCTATCCTCCAAAAAAAGGAAGCCAATCTGGTGGTCCCCTGCCATAAACAAACTCTACGGCAGAAGAAAGAAACTGTTGCAGAAAAGAGTAAAATCCCATGATTAGAGGAACTCCCTGGTCAGCCTCAGTAAGAAGCTGAGATCCCTCATAAAATCCTCCAAAGCTAGTTATGAAAACAAAATTCCCACTGATTCTAAAGACAACCACAAGGCATTCTATAGCTATGTGAAGAATCTCAATGGCAACACTCAGATCTGCTCTAAGTTACAGCACAATGACACTAAATATACAGAACCAACTGATATTGCCAACATCCTTGCAGATAGGTTCAGTGCTAACTTTACCCCCCTCTAACCCCCTAAAGGGCCCATCTCTATACCGGAAGAATGCAAAGTTCTTGTAATCATGGCTGCACAGGTAAAAACTGCACTCTCCAAAACCAAGAACACAGCATCCATGGGACCTGATGACATCCCAGGCTTCTACATGAACTACAGAACAAACTGGCACCCCACTTAAGTATCATGTTCAATCATAGCCTCACCTGAGGCGTTGTGCCCACTGAATGTCACACAATGATGGTTATCCCACTCCACAAAGGGGGAGCCACCAAGGACCCTGGGAACTACTGCCTCATTAGCCTGACTAGGTTTGTCTGCAAGGCTATGGAATGTATCATCATGGAACGTATAAACAATGACACTGGTAATCTCCAAACTCTGGACCCCACCCAGTTCAGGTTTGTAAAAGGCAGATCATGTCTCCTAAACCTGATAGACTTCTTTGAAGCATAGATGAAGGTAAGGTGGTTGACACAGCCTATCTAGATCTCACCAAGGCTTTCAACACCATCTCCCACTCTGGAATTAAAGATAAATTCACTAAACTAGGTATCAATCCCTATGTCACAAGATAGATTGCCAACTGGCTCACTGACAGAGTCCACACTGTGAAAGTAGCAGACTCCATATCCAACTTCAGACCAGTGACAAGTGGAGTACCACAGGGTTCAGTCCTGGGTCCTCTCCTGTATCTACGTCTCTGAAGTACAGGCTAACATAGAAGGTCTTTGGCTAACAAAGTTCACAGGTGACTGCAAACTAGGAGCCATAATCGAAACTCCTAATGATGCGGACATCCTACAAAAGGGCCTCACTGAGACAGATGCCTGGTGTCAAAGCCATGGCCTCAAGCTCAATGCCAAAAAGTGCATTGTCATCCCTTTTGGTAAAAACTCTGTACCCATGAACTACCACATAGGCGGTAGTCTTCTTAACACCAAAAGTGCGATAAGAGACCTTGGGACACAGGGTGGACAGTAGTCTCTCCTTTGATAATCACATCGCCACAGTAGTCAGGAAATCCTTCCACGTGGCACACCTCATCACAAAAGGTTTTTCATCCAGGAAAAAATAGGTCATTGTTCCCCTCTACTTGTCACTCATTAGACCCATTGTAGAATACAGCACCCCTTTTGGTATGTACCTCACAAAACATCTACAACAACTGGAAAGGCCACAGAAATACGTCACAAAGAGGATTACCGGCCTCAAACATTTGCTCTATGCAGACCGTCTCAAAAAACTCCAGCTTTACTCTGTTGCATAACACCTACTCAGAGACGATCTCTGCCTAACATACAAAGCTATGTCAAACCCAGAGCTGTTGGTCATGCTCCACTTAAAGAAATCCCAATCCCTCTGAGCTACACACTCTAGGGACCTAAACCTTGTCACCACAATAAACAGAACATGCTGGAGGGATAGATTCCTGTCCCAGAGACTTCCCATACTCAAACAAACTACCTATCTATATCAAACAAAGCTCCTCATTAGCACTCTTCAAGAAAAATCTTGATGACTGGATGGGAGATACGAAGTTCACCACGGGCATCAATTTTGTGGCTGTGCTCGACAGGGGCACAGGAAAATAATTTTCTTGGGTGGCGAAAGCCAAGGTACCTTTTTGGCTAAGGTTATGGAGGCCCTAGGGCCAATAGCCTAGTACCTACCTATGAACCTATATGCATTTATTGATTGGGCTATTTATTTATTTTGCACAATGAATTTTTTTTCTTATGTTTTCTAACCTTCTTCCCAATAAGCTTTGGGCATATGTTTAAAACATTTGATAGATTTTTTTTTTACTCTACCACGAACACAGCAACCTGGATAAGTCATATTACTTAATACATGCATTGCTCTGCCTATGTACAAATGTGTTAAAAGCTGACATTTCTCTATTTCAGTTTGGTACTGATAACACATGTGCATGCACACACACACACACACACACACACACACACACACACATACACACACACACAGCTATCCAAGTAAAAACCATCAAAGTCATCCTCTTCTTTAGAGTTAGAAAACAATTTAACACTAACCTTGTCAGTTATGGCTAAGTTTTGCAACCTTATTATTCAGTTGCCCTAGGCAAAGTGCAATTAATTCCTTCTCACGGTGATATTACTTTTTTCCTTCCTGTGCATCAGGCTATTTTATTTTCACAGTGCTAGTTCTAGTGTCTTTAATCTAAACAGCATTCTGGTGTCATCTAGGGATGCATTGAATTGGCATTTTGTCTGTCTACAGGTTCAGTAGACAAAATATTAACAATATCTAATGCAGTTATCATGCCATCCCAGGTCATGCCAACAGGTTGGATTCCTTCTGCTCTGTATTCTTTATTCAGGTGGGAGATGGATATTTTTTATACTCTGAAGAACTCATTTGTGCCTATCTCATGAGTACACTGCCTGGAAAATTAAATCATTTATTGTACAAATTGAGGCTTGTACAAGTTCAGTACATAAAATGCTTATATCACCACAAACCAAATATTGTCTGCTGAATGGGTGTACAGTTCCCAGCACTGTCACAAATAACATGGGATAGGCATTACGTGCCACTGCTGTTTTATTTAAGACCACAGTTGGCATTAAATGCCAGTATCTGTTGAGCCTAAACACACTTCAAACCATACATCTGCAAATGAGAATTTCAGTCACTGGCTTAATGATATTTTACTACCCTCATTCTAGGTCCACTGTCTGTCTACCAGTGTATTCTTACCAACAGTACTTGAAACTTAACCAAGATTATTTTGCACAAACATATGTAAATGTATCTTCTTGGAAAATAATCAATGCAATGTCTTATGTGCTTACAATCCCTTCCTGACATTCCTTATGTTAATGCTGCCACAAGCTTAAACAATCTATCAAAACAGGAAAACAATTATGGTTTCCCTTTAAAATAAACCAGTTGCTAATTTTTTTCTGTGCTAGCAATACCCTGAGCAATAACTGGGACGATATTACATCAACGAACGTTTAAATGTTCGAATCTCTAAAGGTCGACCATTAGAGATCGAACATTTAAATGTTTGAAGATGTAATAAAAATGAAATAAACAAAACAAAATTACAGAAAAGGGTTTTAGCAGGGGGGCAAGTCCCCCTGCACCCCCCACACTCACCCCTACTGAAATATACCAACTCCGAGATTGCACATCAGTGCACTACAGTGTGGAAATGGGAAATTTCTCCTTCACTTCACTGTAGCGCAATCTTGGAGTTGGTATATCTAAGTAGGGGGTGTGGGGGATGCAGGCAGGCTTGCCCCCCTGCTTACACCCTTTATTTTTTTGTTTTTATTGCTTCATTTTTTTTTTTAAAGATTTTCGAACATTTAAATGTTCGATCTGTAAAGGTCGACCTTTACAGATTCGAACATTTATGTGTTCATTGATCTAATATAGACACCAGTAATTTATTAGAAGACTGAAGTTAGCAGTTATTTGCATACATTTCCATTGTACATATCCTTAAGCTAATAATTAATAACTCACTAGCAACAAACATGTAAAACTAAATAATAAACTTCTTTCCTTGAAGTTTATTTATTTATTTATTGCCTTTACTTTAATCTACTGGGAAAGTGCTAAT